>NW_024070201.1:56124759-56246492 GCF_014754425.2 Oryx dammah | reverse complement strand
GCCTGGAGAAAATCATGGACAGAAGAGCCTGGAGAAAATCATGGACAGAAGAGCCTGGAGAAAATCATGGACAGAAGAGCCTGTAGAGCTATAGTCCATAAGGTAGCAAAGAGTCAGATGTGACTGATGGACTGAGCATGCACGTACACACTCTTCCTGAATGTGAAAGTATTCTCTCTCCAATCAGACTGTGAAAAACCACAGCTTTGTATCATTTATGGTGCGAAGCACAGTATGGTGCAGTTCCCAGCTGAGGGATGGCACAGGGGTTTCATATCTCATGATTGGGGAAACCTGCCTGCTTATTCAGTGCAACAGGACACCTTAAACAATTAATGATGTTTGTCATGGATGTGACAGTAAGAAGGGGTGATATGTGGACAGATACTTTGCCACCCCGACCCAGATTTTGTCCCATAGATAAGATCTCTTTCATCTAAACATGAAACAAATGATGTTCCTGCCCTCCAGAATCTTAGAACTGAAATCTGGCATCTATAATTCATCCCTGGTAGTACTGGCTTCTCATATTCTCAGTTCCTGCTGTGAAAATTGACCAGGGTGTGTGCCTTTCTTCCATTCAACATTTCTCCAGCAGACTCTCTTCTCAGCACTGTGGCTGTACAGTTCCTGCCCTCAGAGAGGGTAAAGACAAGCATGTCTTAGGGTGGTCCAGGTCAGAAGGATGAAGGGGCCAGAGTGTCAGGATATGGAGGTGTCGTGGAGGAGCAAATGTCTTAGGAGAAAGGGAAAACTGAAACCTACAAGCAAAGACCTTAAATGAACCCTGGGAACTGACTGCCGTAGCACTGACTGAGGGAGGGGATGTCTTGCCCGCTGTGGCTCGGGAGGAAGTGTGTGTGACTCAGTGGCTCTCCTCCGCCTTCAGCTCCAGGTCCCAGAGGAGGCCTGGGCTGTCTGGCTGATTTTGGAGTGAGCCTGGTAAAAATTTAGCATTTCGGTCACTCCCTCTCCCCTGAGCAGAGCTCCCGGAAGCAGGATCAATAGGGAAACATCGTCAGCAGCTAGAGGATGCTATAAATCTTTTCAGCCCTGAACAGAGCCATTTGGGAGCTGACTGGCAGAGGTTCCTTGAGGGTGGGGGTGCTAAGGCAAAGCTTTGGGGTTCCATTCTAATGAGCACTTCTGCTGCTTAAAGCTGTGCTGTTGGAGGCTGAGGGTGGGCAGCTGGTGTGGGTGATTCACTATTCAGACCATGGGGTGAAAACTGATGCCTTAACAGACTGTTATAAAAATGCCCTTTGTGTTCAGCAGGTATTTGCCAAGAACATAATGTACATATGTTAAGGCACTAGGCACTACCACAAAGGTAAATGCTCTGTACTATGATCTGAACATTTGCGTCCCCCCAAATTCATACATTGAAGTCTTAATGCCCAATGGAATTGTATTAGGAGGTGAGATTTTGGGGAGGTGATAGATTGATTTGGGAGGAGAGATTAGGCTAAAGCCCTTACAAGAGAACTAAGAGAGCTCCCTCACCCCTTCCATTATGTGAGGACACATGAGAAGTCTGTGGTCCCCAGAGGGCCCTCACCCGACCCTCTGGCACTCTGATCTTGGACTTTCAGCCCCCAGAACATGAGAAATGGATTCCTGTGGTTTATAAGCTTCCTAGTTGGTGGTGTTTTGTTCAGTTCAGTTCAGTTGCTCAGTCATGTCCGACTCTTTGCAACCCCATGAATTGCAGCACGCCAGGCCTCCCTGTCCATCACCAACTCCCGGAGTTCACTCAGACTCACGTCCATTGAGTCAGTGATGCCATCCAGCCATCTCCTCCTCTGTCATCCCCTTCTCTTCCTGCCTCCAATCCCTCCCAGCATCTGAGTCTTTTCCAATGAGTCAACTCTTCACATGAGGTGGCCAAAGTACTGGAGTTTCAGCTTCAGCATCATTCCCTCCAAAGAAATCCCAGGGCTGATCTTCAGAATGGACTGATTGGATCTCCTTGCAGTCCAAGGGACTCTGAAGAGTCTTCTCCAACACCACGGTTCAAAAGCATCAATTCTTCAGCGCTCAGCTTTCTTCACAGTCCAACTCTCACATCCATACATGACCACAGGAAAAACCATAGCCTTGACTATGTGGAACTTTGTTGGCAAAGTAATGTCTCTGCTTTTCAATAGGCTATCTAGGTTGGTCATAACTTTTCTTCCAAGGAGTAAGCATCTTTTAATTTCATGGCTGCAGTCACCATCTGCAGTGATTTGGAGCCCCCAAAAATAAAGTCTGACACTGTTTCCACTGTTTCCCCATCTACTTCCTGTGAAGTGATGGGACCAGATGCCATGATCTTCATTTTCTGAATGTTGAGCTTTAAGCCAACTTTTTCACTCTCCTCTTTCACCTTCATCAAGAGGCTGTTTAGTTCCTCTTCACTTTCTGCCATAAGGGTGGTGTCATCTGCATATCTGAGGTTATTGATATTTCTCCCGGCAATCTTGATTCCAGCTTGTGCTTCTTCCAGGCCAGCATTTCTCATGATGTACTCTACATAGAAGTTAAATAAGCAGGGTGACAATATACAGCCTTGACATACTCCTTTTCCTATTTGGAACCAGTCTGTTGTTCCATGTCCAGTTCTAACTGTTGCTTCCTGACCTGCATATAGGTTTCTCAAGAGGCAGGTCAGGTGGTCTGGTATTCCCATTTCTTTCAGAATTTTCCACAGTTTATTTTGATCCACACAGTCAGAGGCTTTGGCACAGTCAATAAAGCAGAGACAGATGTTTTTCTGGAACTCTCTTGCTTTTTCCATGATCCAACGGAGGTTGGCAATTTGATCTCTGGTTCCTCTGCCTTTTCTAAAACCAGCTTGAACATCAGGAATTTCATGGTTCACGTACTGCTAAAGCCTGGCTTGGAGAATTTTGAGCATTACTTTACTAGCATGTGAGATGAGTGCAATTGTGCAGTAGTTTGAGCATTCTTTGGCATTGCCTTTCTTTGGGATTGGAATGAAAACTGACCTTTTCCAGTCCTGTGGCCACTGCTGAGTTTTCCAAAGTTGCTGGCATATTGAGTGCAGCACTTTCACAGCATCATCTTCCAGGATTTGAAATAGCTCAACTGGAATTCCACCACCTCCATTAGCTTTGTTCATAGTGATGATTTCTAAGGCACACTTGATGTCAAATTCCAGGATGTCTGGCTCTAGGTGAGTGATCACACCATCATGATTATCTGGCTGTGAAGATCTTTTTTGTACAGCTCTGTGTATTCTTGCCAGCTCTTCTTAATATTTTCTGCTTCTGTTAGGTCCATACCATTTCTGTCCTTTATCGAGCCCATCTTTGCATGAAATGGTATCTCTAATTTTCTTGAAGAGATCTCTAGCCTTTCCCATTCTGTTGTTTTCCTCTATTTCTTTGCACTGATCACCGAGGAAGGCTTTCTCATCTTTCCTTGCTATTCTTTGGAACTCTGCATTCAGATGCTTATATCTTTCCTTTGGTGTTTTGTTACAGCAGCCCAAACCAACCTTATGCCCTACCTTGCTGATGTCGTAGAGAGCACTCAGACCATGGAGCAAAAATGATCTCTGGTGAAGCTTAGCCTGCACCTCAAAAACTGTGTGATCTCAGGCAAGTCCCATCACGCCTTGAGCTTCAGTTTCATCATCTGTAAAATGAGGACAATAATATTACCTACTAATGTCAACCCACTCCAGTATTCTTGCCTGGAAAATCCCATGGACGGAAGAGCCTGGTAGGCTACATACAGTCCATGGGGTCGAAAAGAGTCGGACACAACTGAGCGACTTCACTATTAGGTAATAATAGTATATATGTGAGAGTTGGACCATAAAGAAGGCTGAACGCCGAAGAATCGATGCTTTTGAATTGTGGGGTTGGAGAAGACTCTTGAGAGTCCCTTGGACTGCAAGGAGATCCAACCAGTCCATCCTAAGGGAAATCAACCTTGAATATTCATTGGAAGGACTGATGCTGAAGCTGAAGCTCCAATACTTTGGCCACCTGAATTAAAGAGCTGACGTTAGAAAAGACCCTGATGTTAGGAAAGATTGAAGGCAGGAGGAGAAGGGGGCCACAGAGGATGAGATGGTTGGATGGCATCACCAACTCAATGGACATGAGTTTGAGCAAGCTCTGGGAGATGGTGAAGGACAGGGAAGCCTGGCGTGCTGCAGTCCGTGGGGTTGCAAAGAGTTGGACATGACTGAGCAACTGAACAGAGGCATCCATAGTACCTACAACACTGTGCATTAGGTGGTAAGGGGATTTAGCCAAGTGCTTGGAAAATAATTAATGTTAATTACAAAGAACTTTGGCAGGAGGCAAGGCGGGGCTTGGGAGACAGGAGTTTAAGGCTTGTCCTGGAGGCCAAGAGCAGGTTGCACAACAAAAAGAACCAGCCTTGCCTGGAGGACCATCTTAGAGGCTGAGAGTTGGTCCACTTATGGTAAGATTGGAAAGCAGTGGGTGGGGTTAGTATCTGCTGCTCCTTGTTCAATTTTTAGGAGACCCTTACTGAGCTAGAGTGAACCAGACAACCTGCTAGGCCCCGGTGGTACAGAGATGACCAAGCATTTCCGGCTGTATCTTACTTTTCATGAGAACAAGGACCATGTCTGAGATCTAGCACCAGATAGAGCTAGGTAGAGTTAGGTTAGTAGATATTGAATAATTATTTTTTACTGAGAAAAGCATGTGTTTAATAATGATTTAAATGCAATAATAAAATTAATACCTATCAGAAACCATGCACTGCATGATGGTTCTCCCAAACCTGGCAGTGCCAGGCACCACTTCCCACCCTCCCCACCAGCCATGAACTAGGGCCTGTGTCCCTCATCTCTACTCACACCTGGCACTATCCAGTTTTCCAACTATTGTCAGTTTAAAATGTTAAAGTGATAGCCCATTTTTTTGATTCCAACTTTTCTGATTACTAATATATTCAAGCAAAACTTCAAATGCTTGCTATTCCTTTGGGTTTTCTCTCCTGGAAATTGCCTGTTCTTGTCCTTTGCCCAGTTCTGCTCCTAGGCATCTATTCCAAATAGATTCTTAAATGTGAAGAGCAGTACACAAGAGCAGTCATTGCTGTTTTTTGCAGTGGCTAGGAATCAGAGGCAGTGTGAACTCACACTTCACTGGGAGACTTCATTGTTGAAGGTGGGAAAAGCTTATGCTGAAGTACTCCACAGCAACTCTAAGGGAATAACTAGATTCATCAGTTGCAGCACAGACAATTCTTAAATACATAGAGTTGCATGATAAAATAAAACAAAATGAGATCTACTGAACAATGCCATTTGTTCAGTTCAGTTCAGTCACTGAGTTGTGTCCAACTCTCTGCGACCCCATGAATCGCAGCATGCCAGGCCTCCTTGTCCATCACCAACTCCTGGAGTTCACTCAGACTCATGTCCATCGAGTCGGTGATGCCATCCAGCCATCTCATCCTCTGTCGTCCCCTTCTCCTCCTGCCCCCAATCCCTCCCAGCATCAGAGTCTTTTCCAATGAGTCAACTCTTTGCATGAGGTGGCCAAAGTATTGGAGTTTCAGCTTCAGCATCAGTCCTTCCAATGAACACCCAGGACTGATCTCCTTTAGGATGGACGGGTTGGATCTCCTTGTAGTCCAAGGGACTCTCAAGAGTCTTCTCCAACACCACAGTTCAAAAGCATCAATTCTTCGGCGCTCAGCTTTCTTCACAGTCCAACTCTCACATCCATACATGACCACTGGAAAAACCATAGCCTTAACTAGACGGACCTTTGTTGGCAAAGTAATGTCTCAGCTTTTCAATATGCTGTCTAGGTTGGCCACAACTTTCTTTCCAAGGAGTAAGCGTCTTTTAATTTCATGGCTGCAATCACCATCTGCAGTGATTTGGGAGTCCAAAAAATAAAGTCTGACACTGTTTCCGCTGTTTCCCCATCTATTTCCCATGAAGTGATGGGACCAGATGCCATGATCTTCGTTTTCTGAATGTTGAGCTTTAAGCCAACTTTTTCACTCTCCTCTTTCACTTTCATCAAGAGGCTTTTTAGTTCCTCTTCACTTTCTGCCACAAATCCACACACTCAGAAAACACCCATAAGTGTGTGAGTGAACGTGTGTGTACTTTCTAAAGAACATATTAAACATATAAGAGTGGTTTTATGGGGTGCAGGATGGCAGGGAATAAGGGTGAAGAACCAGGATCAAAGAGAATAAAGAAAATGGTGATGATAATGTGTCAAGAATTGAAGAGTAATGTCATTTCAATCCTGTGCAACTGAAATCTGATGATAATAAAAGTTGTAAATCATTACCACACATATAATGCTTTGTATTTCTATGACTCTTTGAATCTTTCAAACTGTTTCACAGCTCTTTTATTTGATCTTGAAATCAAGCAGCTCCAGGGGAGACATTCCTCTCCCCAAGGTAAAGAGAAGGAAATCAAGACCTGGAGAGATTGTACCTGAGAAGACTCTAGGACCCAGAAACTCCCATACTGAACCTACCTTCTTTCTACTACAATGGATTGGTCAAATGCTATCACTGGGCTCCCTGAAGGCTGGTGGAATTTGAACCAAGCCCTTCATTTCTTTTTCTTCACATCCCTTACTGCTGGGTGAAAACCCAGGTGCCTTAGCGAGTTTCCCACTTCCCTCCTACATCTCAGCTATTAAGGCTGCTTCACACATTGGACTCCCATTGACCCTGGCTCTCTCCCTAATTGAACCCGAAGACTAAAACATCCTTTACAATAAGCACTTCTTTGTAATAGACAGATTTCCTGGACCCATAAAACAGCTTTTAGAAAGGGCGAGCTGTATTTAAGGAAGACATTAATATAGTGCCACAAAATGAGGTTTGCTGACATATGACTCTCTGAATAATTTACTTTAAATAAATTAACACTGGAATTTACATTTACCTTTGAAAGTCCAATTTACTGGAGACAGTGCGGATGTGCTCCCTGGAGAATGGGAATAACGAAAAACATCAGCCTTTGTTTGACTGCCTTGCTAAGAATCATAGTAACAAAATGGCTACTTTTTCCAGAAAAATCTCCCTCCAGTCAACACTCACTCAGACCATCCATGAAGGGGCTCCACATATTCCCAGGATCCTTCTGTTGGCCAACAAGATGAGTTTAGCACTCAGATGGGGATGGGGGACATAGGATAGCATGGAGGAAAGAAAACCCAGTAGAATTGAAAAGTTAATAATCATAGAAACAATATAGCTAGAAGACATTACTAAATTATTTGCATATATTATCTCATTTAATCCTAGTAAAAATTCCATAAAGTAGGACCTCATATTAATCCCTTTTCACAGACAGGAAAACTGTGCCTTAACTAGTTATGGTGGTGGTTTAGTCACTAAGTCATGCTGGACTTTTGGGGCCTCATGGACTGTAGTCCACAAGGCTCCTATGTCCATAGGATTTCCCAGGAAGAATACTGGACTGGGTTGCCATTTCCTCCTCCAGGGGATCTTCCTGACCCGGGGATCCAACCTGCATTTCCTGCATTGCAGGCAGTCACCTGCATTGAAGGCAGATTCTTTGCCATTGAGCCACCAGGGAAAGCCTTTAACTAGTTAACTTTCTCACAATTCCATAGCTAATAAGTAGTGGGCCTCGGAGGAGGCAATGGCACCCCACTCCAGTACTCTTGCTGGAAAATCCCATGGGCAGAGGAGCCTGGTAGGCTGCAGTCCATAGGGTTGCAAAGAGTTGGAGGCTTCACTTTCACTTTTCACTTTCATGCATTGGAGAAGAAAATGGCAACCCACTGCAGTGTTATTGCCTGGAGAACCCCAGGGGCAGTGGGGCCTGGTGCGCTGCCATCTATGGGGTCTCACAGAGTCAGACACGACTGAAGCAACTTAGCAGCAGCAGCAGTAGGCCTAGTATACAAATGTAAGGAGCCTTAAGTCAGAGTCCATAGTTAGATTTTTCTTTTAAATAATTATCAAACTATCAACATCTAAATGTGTATGATCATTGTAAAAATGGGGAAAAAAGAAAAATACATAAAGGAATAGAAAAAAATCACTAACACCTTCTCTTAGTACCTAGGGTTAATTTATTACTCAAGACACTCAGGACTGATTATTTGAGCATATTCTCTTATGAGATTTCATTGCTGTTTTTCAGGGACAGAGAATAATTCTCTGGGAAGGGCAGTCTGTTGAACAAGTAGAAAGGGAAAGCAGGGACCTTTTGGCCCATTAAAATGAGTGCATGATTTATCTGTCCTTTCCAACTGGCAGCTGACCAAAGAGGCTGATGGGCATAGCAGGCATCTCGGGCACATGTGGTTCCAGCATATGGAACTGCAGTGCTGCCCTGGCCTGTAATGACATCTCCCCATCATTGCTCAGGGCATGGAACAGTCCTAGTCGGTGTGAGAATCTGAGGCAAGGAAGTCGCCTGAATCCCGGGCCTGGAGATGGTACCCCCAATGGCAGATTTATCCTTAGTGGCCACAAACAACCCCCAGCCAGCCTTTTGCAGGCTGTGCCAGAGAGCTCCATCTCTTAATAGTGTACACATTCAGACATACAGAATCCAACAGCAGAGCCTGAGGCTGAAGAACCTGAGCTTTGAAATCAGAGCTGGGGTCAAATTCTGGCTTTGCCACATTCGAACTACATGAATCCTGGCGGATTCTGCCACCTACTAAATTTCCATTTCCTCAATTATAAAATTAGGCAGTAGAGTACTGTGACAGTGTGGCACGTGGGCACCAGAGTCACGTTCGACATGCCGAAGCCTGGTTCCATTACTTCACAGCTGGGTGATGGTGGGAAAGCTATGTAGCCTCTCCAGGTCTCCATTTTCTTATAAACCAAATAGGGAAAATGACATGGGTGAGGATGAAACGAGATACTTCATGGGAAAAGCCCAGTATAAATACTTGGAAAATATTAATTATTTGTTACTCTTAAAATGGGGTGATTAGAGTATTTAATTACTTCCTAAAATGTATCCTGTTGGAAGTTCAGTTGCTTGCATCAAATACCTTAAAGTCATCCTGAGTTCCTTTTTCCTCCTCCTAAAATCACTCTACCAGCAAATGTTGTCAGCTCTGCTGTCAAAAATGTCCAAACTCCAGCCACTCCTCACCTTCTTCCCTATTATATCCAAGTCCAAGCCACCATTATCCTCACGAGGATGATTTCCACTGAAGCCCTCTAACTAGTTTTTTGACTTGTGTCCTTGTCCCCATACAGTAGAGTCTCAATCCAGCAACATCTGGTTTAAAATTTTTAATTAGTTCTTTAAATTGAGATATAATTGACATACAACATATATTAGTTTTAGGCCTACACCATAATGATTCTATATGTGTACATGGTGTAAAATGATCAGCACAATAGGTCTGGTTAACTTCTATAGTTTTAAACAATTTTTTATTTTGAAATACTGACTTTCAGAAAAATTCCAAACCTAGTCCAGAGAATTCATGTTTATCTTTTACCTAACATCCCCTAATGTTAAAGACTTATATATTAATACAATAACAAAACTAGGACATTAACACTATTAACTACAGTTTTCATTAAAATTTCACCATTTTTTATTAAGTACAGTAAACTATTAACTGCAGTTAACTCAGGTATAGTTTGTATTCAAATTTCATCATTTTTTTTCCTCTTCCCGGCTGTGGTCCTGGATCCACATTGCTTAACATTGTTATTTCTCAGACTCCTCCTATTGGTGACAATTTCTGTTTCTTCCCTGACTTCAATCATCTTTGAATGTGTATTGGTCCGTCATTTTGTAGAACGTCTTATTGACTTGAGTTTATCTGGTGTGTTCTCATGGCAAAGCTGGGATTATGCATTTGTGGCAAGCACATTGCAGAAGTGATGGTATGTTCTCCATGCAACATCCTGGGACTCCATAATATCAACACCTTGTTAGTGATGCTAGCCTTAACTGCTTAATTTCAAAGTGCCCCATGCTGGGTTTCTCCACTACAAAGTTACTTTGGTTTCCTTTGTAATTTGTTGATACTTTGGAGGAGGTACTTTAAAACTGTGCTAATATTCTATTCTGTTCAAATTTTCACCCTCCATTTTTAGCATTCATTGGTGGAACTTGCCTGCAAAAACTATTATTTTGGTCTTCTCATGTTGATTTTGTATTTCCTTCATTCATTCTACACTTCTTGCTGCTGCTACTGCTGCTGCTGCTAAATCACTTCAGTCATGTCCGACTCTATGTGACCCCATAGACTACAGCCCACCAGGCTCCCCCGTCCCTGAGATTCTCCAGGCAAGAACACTGGAGTGGGTTGCCATTTCCTTCTCCAATGCGTGAAAGTGAAAAGTGAACGTGAAGTCGCTCAGTCGTGTCTGACTCTTAGGGACCACATGGACTGCAGCCCACCAGGCTCCTCTGTGGGATTTTTCCAGGCAAGAGTACTGGAGTGGGGTGCCATTGCCTTCTCCGTCTACACTTCTTAGTTTGACTATTTCTATCCCTTCTCCCCCATTTATTAATTTGTTCAATTATGTGTTTATATTATTTTTATTTTATCCTATGGATTAAATAAAATTCTATTATTATTTATTTTGCTGTTCAAATTGCCTTAGAGTTGGCCTTCAAGTTGAGACCTGTCCCCTTTCAACAAGCACTTAATTTTCTTCAGATACTTCCTTCATTTCTGGCACCAGAAAACATCCCATCTTGCATTTTTCCCGCCCTAATCCTTGAAATAACAACCTCTGTAAGGAGTTCTGATGTCTTTTATTGGGAAAATAGCCTTTAGAAGCCAATATCTGGGTGCTAGGTGTATCTGCTGGTATGGGGGTGTATTTCTCCTGGGGACCCCTCCACAGACAGAACTGCTCATATGTACGGACATTAACCCGCACATAGCAGGCTTCAGAATATGTCAGCTCGAGTCATTCCTCCACTCAAAACTTTCCTTGACTTCTCATTTCACTCACCCCACACAATGGCTTACAAAACTATCCAATCTATGCCCCCACTTTTTCTCTGACCTGATTTCCTTCTATTTTGTCTCACTCTAGTCATACCAGCTTCTTTGCTCTTCCTCCAGAGCAAACCATATTCTCATCACACGGCCTCTTGCCCAGGTTCCACCAACTAGAACTCTCCTCACCCAAATGACTCCCTCCTGTAAACTAGACCTTTGGTAAGGTGTCTCCTTATGTAGATCATATTCCCTACCACCCCATATAAAAGAATAAATTCTCCTCTCTCTACTCCAATATTCCCTATACTCCTTACCTTGCTTAAATTTTTTCCCTAAACTTAGCATGTAACATTTGCATCATTTCCTCCTACAAATCAACATCTAACATATTATAATTGCACTAGTTTCCTGTGGTTTGTGTTTGTCTGTCTGTTAAAACGAAAGCTAGGCTGTTTTGTTCACTCCTACATCCCTTGAACTGTGGTGTTGGAGAAGACTCTTGAGAGTCCCTTGGACTGCAAGGAGATCCAACCAATCCATTCTGAAGGAGATCAGCTCTGGGATTTCTTTGGAAGAATGATGCTAAAGCTGAAACTCCAGTACTTTGGCCACCTCATGCGAAGAGTTGACTCATTGGAAAAGACTCTGGTGCTGGGAGGGATTGGGGGCAGGAGGAGAAGGGGACGACAGAGGATGAGATGGCTGGATGGCATCACTGACTCGATGGACGTGAATCTGAGTGAACTCCAGGAGTTGGTGATGGACAGGGAGGCCTGGCGTGCTGTGATTCATGGGGTCGCAAAGAGTCGGACATGACTGAGCGACTGAACTGAACTGAACTGACATCCCTATTACATCCCTAGAAGAATGCCTAGCTCATAGTGTTGTTGTTGTTGTTGTTCAGTTGCTAAGTTGTGTCGGACTCTTTGTAACCCCATGGATGACAGCATGCCAGGCTTCCCTGTCCTTCACTGTCTCCTGGAGTCTGCTCAAACTCATGTCCATTGAGTCAGTGATGCCATCCAACCATCTCATTCTCTGTCACCCCCTTCTCCTCCTGCCCTCAATCTTTCCCAGCATCAGGGTCTTTTCCAATGAGTGACTCTTCACATCAGGTGCCCAAAGTATTGGCCATAGTGGGCACTCAATAATGAGTGAATGGATGGATGAGTGGTTAAGAATATGAGCTTTGGAATCAGAAAAAGAAAGTCTGTACACCAAGTCCCACCTCCACTATCAAAATCAGCTGAGGGAAACTGGACACATTTCATAAGTGCTCTATTCTTTAGTTCTATCATCTTGAGAATATAATACTTAGCTCATAAAGGATTATTGTGAGAATTAAATAAGATAATGAGAAGCCGTCTTTATTGAATGAATGAATGTGTTAAGTGCTTCACAAGTAATATTCAATAAGTGGTAGCTATTAACATCATCACAACAGCAACATCTAATAAAAGAATCTATTTTGATCACACAACTAAGTTCACCATAGATTCCTTCCCTACCCCACATCCCATGTGGGGGACCATTTTAGCAAGTTTTCTCTAACTGAGGGGCTTCAAAGGCAAGTGCTTGGTCCCACCTCCTGCAGCTGTCCACATGAGTGTTTTTCCAGAGGGTCTGAGACCATTGGGACATTCTCCAGAGCTCGAAGGCATGTTTTAATGTGCTGGACTGTGCGAGGAAACCCAAAAGGTGTAACTAATTTGTTCAACAGAAATATAAAACAGGCCCCTTCTTCTTACATCTGGAAGGAACCAGCAGACGAAACAAAGAGAGGCCCAAAGTTTGCCAGGATGACGCCCAGGTCCCCTCAAAGGAAGAACTTCCTCGTGTGACCCTGCAGCAGAGGGCCTAGGCTGAGTTGAGGAATACTAACAACCCCCGTCTGCCATACCACTCTGCCCCCAGCGTGAATTTCCTACCTGACCCCTAGCCAGTCTTTCGGGGTCTCTGAGGGCAGCTGAGAACCCGGAGGGGTTTGGAGTTCCCAGGGCGCCCGCCAGACAGGTGTCCACCCGGGCTTCCCTGCAGACCTTGGTCCACCTCCCCCTTCCTAACACTGACACCAGGAGAGTGTTTCCGTCCTCCGCACGGTGCTTCACGCGGCTTCCCAGTCCAATGCTGAAACATTTCTACAGGCTCGGCCACAGCAGCTGTGTGCCGGGAAATGGGCCCAGGCACCCGGAGGCCTTCCGGCCATCCAACCTCAGGAAATAAGAATGCTGGCTCCTCGCCACCCTGTGTTGGTCAGTCTCATTTGGGCCTTAGAAACGTGGATTGAAGCCTGGGTGGTGTCTGGACTCAGCATTTGAAGGATGGGCTGTGGTCGATCCTAGGAGTGTGGATGCAAAGTCGTTGTTTGTAAAATGTGTCTAGAAGATTTCAGGCAATGAGAGGAGACTGGAGGGAACGTGTGGCTAATTTCCTCGAGCACTGGTAGAAAGGGGTGTGAACTGACCTCAGATGCCCAGAGCTCCCCTCCCACTCAGCCACTTTGTTAGCAGCAGTAGGGTCTAATGCAAATAAACAATCATGAGGATCAAATGAGATCATGTATATAAAAGCTCTTTATAAAGTACAATGTGACTGCAAGGATCCATCAGGACTTCTCTCCTGTCTCTGCTGTTGCTGCTAAGTTGCTTCAGTCGTGTCTGACTCTGTGTGACCCCATAGATGGCAGCCCACCAGGTTCCCCCATCCCTGGGATTCTCCAGGCAAGAACACTGGAGTGGGTTGTCATTTCCTTCTCCAGTGCATGAAGGTGAAAAGCGAAAGTAAAGACTCAACCAGGCTCCTCCATCCATGGGATTTTCCAGGCAAGAGCACTGTCACTAATATATTCTAATTTGCCTGCTTTATTGTATCTCTTTCTTTCTCCATCTCTCTACACATATGCACACATGCTTAACTATCCCATTTGCCCAGTTGAGTTCTAAAATGGGTTATTCAGGAGAATTCATCAATTCAGGATTACATGGTTAAACATATAGTGAGGTGCCAGACACCCTGAAAGCACAGGTCTGCTTTGGAGTTTTGCTTTCTAGCTGGGCGACCTCTGGGAGGTTACTTAACCTCTCTGTGCCTATGTTTCCTCAGCTTAAAAAGGCGATGATGATGATACTAGCTCCTACCTCCACAGAGTTGTTGTGAAGTCTTCAAACCATGTGTAGTGCACTTAAGTGCCAGTTTTTCTGTTTACAAATTAGTGATTTTTCCAAAGCAATGGAAATGTGACTTTTGTGCATGGGTGCTCAGCTGCTTTCAGTCATGTCCAACTCTGTGCGACTGCTATGGACTGTAGCCCACCAGGCCCCTCTGTCCATGAGATTCTCCAGGCAAGAATAGTGGGTTCATGATCTTCTCCAGGTCGTCTGTCCAACCCAGGAATTGAACTCGATCCCCTGCCTCTCCTGCATGGGTAGGTGGGTTCTTTTTAACCACAGAGCCACCAGGGAAGTTGTGATCACTTTTGCTTTATGCTGAAACTATACTGAATGTGTCTGAGTTGTTCTGCTTTGGTTCTGAAGTTGTTCTAAGGTCTTGAAAGTGAAAACATTACTCATTCAGTCATGTCTGACTCTTTGCAACCCCATGGACTGTAGCCCACCAGGCTCCTCTGTCCGTGGAATTCTCCAGGCTAGAATACTGGGTAGGTAGTCATTCCCTTCTCCAGGGGATCTTCCACATCCAGCTATTGAACCCAGGTCTCTGGCACTGCAGGCAAATTCTTTACCATCTGAGCCATCAGGGAAGCTCTCTAAGATCTTGGGTTGCCATTTCCTTCTCCAGTGTATGAAAGTGGAAAGTGAAAAGTGAAAGTGAAGTTGCTCAGTCGTGTCCGACTCCTAGCGACCCCATGGACTGCAGCCTACCAGGCTCCTCTGTCCAAGGGATTCTCCAGGCAAGAGTACTGGAGTGGATTGCCATTGCCTTGTCCGTCTAAGATCTTAAAGAGTCCCAATTAACATGATGAGTATAAATCACCTACTGTGTGAAGTGGAGAGTGAGTTGGTTGATTGAGCTCTCGTATTACTTGGATTCTGGCTGCCTAAGATGAACCTGATGGGTAACACTCCATAATTTTAATCTGAAGTAGAAGGAACAACTAGGAATACAATTATTGCTGAACTCAAGTCACAGGCAGTGCCTCCTTTGAATGCCTGAGGCTGACATTCAAAAATCCTGTCATTACTTGCGAAGTGACCTCTTACTAGCAGGGAGCCTTGTTTCAATAAGCACAATTATATTAGCACAGTGCATTCCCCAAAGCATGTTACTTGAAACACTGGTTCTTTAGAATTTTAATAGATGTTGCATGAAAAACAATCTTATGTTCCATGTCTGGGAAATTTTGTATTAAACAAAAGTAAGTAGGTTCCATTAACCTGAGGACTTCACAGCACCTTTCGCTTGCTAATTTATGTTGTAAAGCCCCAAGAACATTCCTCAAACATCCTTGATCCCAAACCTGTCTTGTGGAGTTTATGGGACCTCCAGAAACACTAACTTGGTAGGATTTAGAATCAAACAGACATGGAAGAGTCAAGTTCCAGCACCATGTCTTGTTATCTGTCATAGTAATTTGCAAGGCAAATTAATTCATTTCTCTGAGCTTCTGTTCTCTCATCTATAAAATGAGGATGATATACATACCTCCTGACTTGTTACACGGATAAACTGTATTTGGGAAAGAAAAGTGACGTGTATATGCGGTATACGTATGGGATGAAGATAAAAATTAAAGTTGGTATTTCTAGCCAGTGTACTCTGATGGTCACAAGATTCTCCCAACTGTACACATCTGTGCTGTGCTAGGCTAGTAAAGTAATGCTCAAAATTCTCCAAGTCAGGCTTCAGCAATACGTTAACTGTGAACTTTCAGCTATTCAAGCTGGTTTCAGAAAAAGCAGAAGAACCAGAGATCAAATTGCCAGCATTTGCTGGATCATCAAAAAAGCAAGAGAGTTCCAGAAAAACATCTACTTCTGCTTTATTGACTATGCCAAAGCCTTTGACTGTATGGGTCACAATAAACTGTGGAAAATTCTGAAAGAGATGGGAATACCAGACCACCTGACCTGCCTCTTGAGAAATCTGTATGCAGGTCAGGAAGCAACAGTTAGAACTGGATATGAAACAACAGACTGGTTCCAAATAGGAAAAGGAGTATGTCAAGGCTTTATATTGTGACCCTGCTTATTTAACTTCTATGCAGAGTACATCATGAGAAACGCTGGGCTGGAAGAAGCACAAGCTGGAATCAAGATTGCCGGGAGAAATATCAATCACCTCAGATATGCAGATGATACCACCCTTATGGCAGAAAGTGAAGAGGAACTAAAGAGCCTCTTGATGAAAGTGAAAGAGGAGAGCGAAAAAGTTGGCTTAAAGCTCAACATTCAGAAAACGAAGATCATGGCATCTGGTCCCATCACTTCATGGGAAATAGATGGGGAAACAGTGGAAACAGTGTCAGACTTTATTTTTCGGGGCTCCAAAATCACAGCAGACAGTGATTGCAGTCATGAAATTAAAAAACGCTTACTCCTTGGAAGGGAAGTTATGACCAACCTAGACAGCATATTAAAAAGCAGAGACATTACTTTGCCAACAAATGTCCATCTAGTCAAGGCTATGGTTTTTCCAGTGGTCATGTATGGATGTGAGAGTTGGACTATAAAGAAAGCTGAGCACCAAAGAATTGATGCTTTTGAACTGTGGTGTTGAAGAAGACTCTTGAGAGTCCCTTGGACTGCAAGGAGATCCAACCAGCCCATCCTAAGGAAATCACCTGACCACCTGATGAGAAGAGCTAACTCATTTGAAAAGACCCTGATGTTGGGAGGGGTTAGGGGCAGGAGGAAAAGGGGGCGACAGAGGACGAGATGGTTGGATGGCATCACCGACTCAATGGACATGAGTTTGGGTAAGCTCCGGGAGTTTGTGATGGACAGGGAGGCCTGGCGAGCTGCAGTTCATGAGGTCACAAAGAGTCAGACACGACTGAGCGACTGAACTGAACTGAACTGAGTCTAGCCACTACATGTGGCTATTAAGCACCTGAAATGTCATTAATCTGTAAAGGAAAAATCTGTGCCAAATTCTTAAGATCCAGCACCAAAAAAGATAAAATATTTCCATTTTTCCATTAATTACATGTTGAAGGGATATTTATATTTAATGAATTAAATAAAATCTATTATTAAATTTAATTTTACCTGTTTCATTTTACTTTTAAAAATCCTTTTTCTTTTTAAAATAAGTCCACTGCTCTGCAATTTTAACTCATATAGTGGCTCATGCTTGCAGTTCATATCATAGTTCTTATGGTCCAGTGGCTGAAGGAATCTCAGAATCCTTCCACTCCCTAGCCTTGTTTGTACCGCTGGCCTCATTACTGACACCATGCAGAGCCTCTGATCACTTCCAGGCCGCCTGAGCAATTCTTTGAGGGCCTGGCAACCAGGCAGAGTTTCCAGGATGTGGACTTGGAAAGAGTTAATGAATTAGCTTAAGAAGATGAAGACATTATGCCTAATAGAGACAGATTTCAAAGTGGGGTTGGGAAAAAGCATTATTCGGTCTGGAGTCCATTATTCTGGTCTGGACTTTGATTTCATAACAACCCCACACTCTGTCAGCCTCTCACAGACAAACTCACACTGCCAACTTAATCACCAATTAAGAGTGTCTGCCTCAACTGGGCACTTTTGCAGGTCCATTCCAGGGGTGAGTTAAACAGATCTTTGGCCTCAAGGGCTTCAAATAGGTATTTGCCTTGAGACAAAGAGTTTCAGGATCCAGTAATATCAATCTATCCAAGAGGGGCAGCCTTAAAGGTGTAATGAATACCTGAATATCTTCCCTCGGCAGTGAACATAGTGGGTGATATGGGAAGAGACCCTGGTGCTGCTATGTCTGTTCAAAGTCACGTCTTTACACAAACATGATGATTCTATGTGAACATACCTGACTTCCCTTCAGGTACATTAGAATACGGCTCCATGTTTCCAATAAGGATACACATGCGATTTTTCTTTGTGTTACCATCTGATACAGAACCTTGAACTTGAATGCTCAATTACATGTGTAAGGAAGTGACAGAAAGAGGGAAGGCAGGCAAGAAGGAAGGAGGGAAGCAAAAAGAGAGAGGAAAGGAAGGAGGATCAAGAAGCATAGCCAGTTAGAAAAGTTTTCATCTGAGAGCTCTCAGTGCCCCAGGCTCCCTGCGCTCTTCAATAGGAATTGACCTGGTGGCTCAGACCGTAAAGCGTCTGCCTGAAATGTGGGAGACCCCCGTTGAATCCCTGGCTTGGGAAGATCCCCTGGAGAAGGAAATGGCACCCCACTCCAGTACTCTTGCCTGGAAAATTCCATGGACAGAGGAGCCTTGTAGGCTACAATCCATGGGGTCCCAAAGAGTCAGACACGACTGAGCGGCTTCACTTCACTTCACTTCTTCTTCAGGACTTAATCCTATAGTAAGTAATCTGGGTGTCTCCTCAGAGATGTCTAAGTTGGTTTCATGGCATCAAAAATCCCTTTCTTACAGCTCCACTACACACCCTCTCCAGTTCCTCACCATCACATTACCCACTTATCGTTTCTGTTGTCGCACAAATAACTGGAATTAAGTTTTTTTGAGCCACCAGGGAAGCCCTTTTATATTTACACTTTAGCTCATTCCACAAAGATCTGAGTAAGTATACCACAGACAATGTTACCTATAATAACAGACCTATGAAAGGAGAATCAAATTTAGAGCAACTAGGGATGGGGGAGCTTGGTGGGCTGCCGTCTATGGGGTCACACAGAGTCGGACACGACTGAAGTGACTTAGCAGCAGCAGCAGCAGCAGCAATGGAAAAGCAAGGCCAGGTAGAGATAAACCCAAATGCTGAATGGAGTGTCACCCTGGGTGCTGGAGGGAGGCCTTAGATTTGGATCTGAGCCCTGGAGGGCAGGTTCCAACTACAGAACTGTTTCTACGAGGCTTTTCCCTACCAGGCCTTGAGGCCTTTCAGCCTCCTCAAGCCACTTCCCTTCTGTCCCCAGGCCAGCCCCAGAGGACAGACTGGTCTCCCGGTGCTACACTGCAGTGGACCAGGAGAGGAGGAGGGGCAGGAGATGGAGCAGCAATTAAGAAATACCGATTACTGCCTTAATTGAGCTGAGGGGAAGCGGGGGACAGCCAGCAGTGCGGTTTGCGCCAACATCCTTCCAATAAGCAGTGTCTGTGTGGGGAGGAAGCCTGGGCCTTCCCCTCATCCATTCTCAGCATTCCCATCAGAAGTCCCGGAAGCACAGGCCCAGAGCTGCTGGCAGGGCCGGGCTTGTGTGGGTGAGATGGCCTTTCTCTGCCGCTCGTTTCGTGCCAGGCCAGCCTCACCTTCCCCTACCGAGGCCCAGGCCAGAGCACGTCTACTCTTTCCTGTCAGGCTGGGGGGACTGGTTGGCAGTGCTCCCCAAGGACCCAGCTGCAACCCCAGAGGAACCTAATTAAGACCTTAAAACACAGTGCCCTCGGAGGTGGGCACGGGTGACCAGAAGGGTCACTGCCAGCAGCTGACTGCACCTGCCCCTCTGCATCCTATCACATCTGCCCCAGCCTGGTCCTCCCAGCCCACATCTTGGTAAGAAGGATCTGACCCCCAGCCCACTGCCTGATTAGAGATGATGAGACTATTTTTTAAAACCATTCCTCCCTAATGAGCTGCCACATCCCTATTTCCAGTCAGAGTCCACATGAGGTTGGAGCTGGGCAGGGCCTGTGTCCTTAGCAGCTGCCTCAGCCCAGAGGCCCTCCACAGCCTCATTATCACAATTCCCAGAACCGAGGCAGGCCTTTGTCTAGGAGCTTGTAACTTGTTAGTGGCTTGAGGCTGAGTCATTTCTCCTTTGCCTATAGGGGAATGGCCCCCAAACAAGCATTTCTTTAGCCCTGTCTATATTAACCTCTAGGCACCAGAGAAGCTACAAAGGATTTGTTTGCAAGGATCTCATACTTGAGATGGGTGGCTGTTGTTGTTCAGTTATGAAGTAGTATCTGAACCTTTGCAACCCTGTAAACTGCAGCATGCCAGGCTTCCCTGTCCTTAGATGTACGTATACCTCCAGCCATGACATAATTCATGCCCTACTGGAAGTGCAACCATTAGTACACTCAGTCTAGAATAAGGTATGTTGTTGTTATTGTTTAGCTGCTAGGTCATAACCGACTCTCTGCAATTCTATGCACTGTAGCCCAGCTGGCTCCTCTGCCCATGGTATTTATTCTCCAGGCAAGAATAGTAGACTGGGTTGCCATTTCCTCCTCTAGGGGATCTTCCTGACCCAGGGATCAAACCCGCATCCCCTACATCTCCTGCACTAGCAGGTAGATTCTTTACCACTGAGCCACCACGGAAGCCCATGACTTGTTTGCTTATCTATAAAGCAAGACAGCACCTACCTCAGTGGGTATGTGAGGATTGCAGAAGTTAATACAAAGAGCACTTGGACCAATGCCACTCATTTTAAAGGCTCGAGACTGGCATAATCTGGAGCAATCATGTGGAGTCCTTGTCCCTGATGCAGATAAAATTGGTCTAAATCTTCCCATTCTGTTTCCTTGTAGGATTCCAAGGCCTTCCCTGGATTTCTGCAGATAGCCGCAGGCTTATGTATCACTGTCACCCCTGGGTTCCTGTGTCCAGGCACAGTGTCTCCGTTTATATAACATGGCCCTAGGGACAAATCTGGTTCTCTTCCTGATGTCCACCCAGATGTAAACACTCTCACACCCTTCCTGGAGGCATTTCTGAGGGTGGTGGACTAAACTCAAGAGTCAGGGATCTGAGGGAGATGGAGAAACAACACAGGCTCTTCATAGGGACCACCAGGCATCTTCTAGTCTTAAAATGCCAATGACCAGGGACATTCCCATGACCCATTTTTCCATCTCCTCTCTTCTATCTGAAGCTCCAATCTTCCTGCCCCCTCTCAACCTTTGAGAAAACAGAACCCAAACCAAACCAAACACAAATTTTTCTTATTGTCCCCACAGAAAACCCTAAACATCTCATTCTATGAGGTCTCCTGTTGTCCTTTATGATACTAGCACTTTACAGCCCCCATCCAAAAGCTTTTCAAGATATTTTCCCAGAGACAGGTCCCTCCTTAAGATGAATTCTATGCTCTTCAAACAGTACTATTTTTTCTTTATTGTATTTGTTAAAGTGCCACCATGTAAAGCAGGTTACTAGTCTAACTCTTCTAAAAGCACTAGAGCTCATTCATCTGACATTATTCTGGGAACTGAGTCTCCCAACCATGACAGAAGCTTGCCTTCAGATCCCAGCCTGAGGTGTCACAAGAACTTTTACTTGAGGTTGAGATTCAGACTTTTGTAGAATTGGAGTCCACCTGAGAAGTCATCTTGTATGGATGCGAGAGGTGGACTGTGAAGAAAGCTGAGTGCTGAAGAATTGATGCTTTTGAACTGTGGTGTTGGAGAAGACTCTTGAGAGTCCCTTGGACTGCAAGGAGATCCAACCAGTCCATTCTAAAGGAGATCAGCCCTGGGTGTTCTTTGGAAGGAATGATGCTAAAGCTGAAACTCCAGTACTTTGGCCACCTCATGCGAGGAGTTGACTCATTGGAAAAGACTCTGATGCTGGGAGGGATTGGGGGCAGGAGGAGAAGGGGACGACAGAGGATGAGATGGCTGGATGGCATCACCATCAGACTCGACGGACACGAGTCTGAGTGAACTCCAGAAGTTGGTGATGGACAGGGAGGCCTGGCCTGCTGCGATTCATGGGGTCGCAAAGAATCAGACACGACTGAGCGACTGAACTGAACTGAACTGAGAAGTAATTCCCTAAAATCATGGCATCTGGTCCCAGCAATTCATGGCGAACAGGTGGGGGGAAAAGGGAACACAGTGACAGACTTTATTTTCTTGGGCTCCAATATCACTGTAGATGGTGACTGGAGCCATGAAATTACAAGACGCTTGCTCCTTAGAAGGAAAGCTATGACAAACCTAGACAGCATATTAAAAAGCAGAAACGTTACTTTGCTGACAAAGGCCCATCTAGTCTAAGCTATGGTTTTTCCAGTGTATGGATGGATGTGAGTTGGACCATAAAGAAAGCTGAGTGCTGAAGAATTGGTGCTTTCAAACTGCGATGTTGGAGAAGACCCTTGAGAGTCTCTTGGACTTCAAGGATATCCAACCAGTCCATCCTAAAGGAAATCAGTCCTGAATATTCATCGGAAGGACTGATGCTGAATCTGAAACTCCAATACTTTGGCCACCTGATGGGAAGAACTTACTCATTTGAAAAGATCCTGATCCTGGGAAAGATTGTAGGTGGGAGGAGAAGAGGATGACAGAGGATGAGATGGTTGGATGGTATCATTGACTCAATGGACATGAGTTTGAGCAGACTCTGGGAGATAATGAACGACAGGGAAGCCTGGAGTGCTGCTGTTCATGGGTTTGCAGAGAGTCAGACATGATTTAGCAACTAAACAACAGTTACCCCTCATTTAGTAACTGAAATGTCTCTGTAAAACACTCTTGATAGCTGACCATGCTCCCTTATGGGATCCTCCAGGATCAGGAAAATTACGGTTTTCTTATTGCTAGAAAGTTTTTTCTTTTGGAGAAGGAAATGGCAACCCACTCCAGTGTTCTTGCCTGGAGAATCCCAGGGGCGGGGGAGCCTGGTGGGCTGACGTCTATGGGGTCGCACAGAGTCAGACACAGCTGAAGCGACTTAGCAGCAGCAGCAGCAGCATAGCCAACCTACTATAACTTCTAACCATTGGTACCGACATCTGATGTAGCCAAATAAAATGCATTCTGTTCTACTTAACAACCTCATGTGAAGGACATCCCCAAGGTTAAGCTCTTTCAGAGACTCATCTTCCTTCCATTCTTAGTAGTACTTGTCACAATTTGCAATTATGTAATTCTTTAGGTACCAGTTGGGACAGAAATCCAGTACTGACTTAACCTGTGAAAGAGGATCTATTGTCCCACCTAATCGAAAAGGCATCTCTAGATCCAGCGAGCTTTTAGGGCTCTTTCCCTCTGTCTCCTAACTTTTCTACCTTATTCTTTGTTCCTTTCACCTCTTTGCAAGCAGACTGTTTTTTCCCCATAAGATGGCAACAACTGTCACTGTCTCTTCTGGTAGTATACCCCTTTACAGACCAAGATCCCTGAGAAAAGAACACAAATATCCTTGCCAGAGGCTTCCACAACTCTGCGCATGATCACAGCCAGGCTCAAACCAACCACTGAAGACAGGAGTCACTCAGCCAGCACGAGGCCAGGTGCCCACTCTGGGTTCAATGGATGTACAAGGCCAGCACTTCAGAAAATGTTATGCTCCATTATGAAAAGGGTAATGGATCATGCCTCAAAAGAAGAGACCCTGAGCAAGCATTAAACACAGAGTTTTTGTGTTGATACCCAACTTCTCCCTTAATTGTATGTGCTATCTTAGTAAGAGCTCCTCTCTGTTTTCTTCATCACTAGTCAGAGAATATAGCTCATGGTGGACACTCAAATAATTTATTGAATGAATGAATGATTGTTTCTTGTGTTTTCTCTTCTTCACACTAAAGAACTGCCTGCCCTGTTCTTGGACTTTTCTTCAAATCAAAAGTTTTCAGCATTGCTAGAGATTACAAGCAAACTCTGGATCAGGACACGTGGCTTCCAACCCAACCCCTACAATGAATGAGCTCTATGACTCTAGGCAAACTACACTGAGACAGTCTCCTCATGTGTCAAATGGGAAAATAATCCTGACATCAGTTTTGGAGAAGATTCAATGAAATAGTAAAAGTGCTTAGTGGATTACTCCATATGAGATTTAAGGTAAAAATAGTGTAACCGCCAATAGAGCTTCCCCTAGAAGTTTGTTTTCTGTTGATTCTCCAATGAATGCATGCAAATAGGTAGTTAAAGATGTTTTACTTTGAGCTCAAATTCAGTATCTCTGGGAAGCTCCCACCTCCTTTCCCAGTTGTCGACACTGCATTTTTCAAGATCTCAGTGCTTTGGGGAATTTTCAACATTGACATAGACATCAGAAAGGATGGGCAATGCTCACTTCTGGAAGACACAGCAGAGGAAAGGGGTAGCCCACAGAACAAAATACGATTGGCAGGAATACCATTGCATATTTACTGCCTCATTGTCTAATCTGTCACTTTAACCCTCACTCTACTGTAAATGATTCCTAATTCATATAATGAAAGAAGAAAGAGTCTACAAATCTTAAAAGTATCTGGTTTCTTCTCTGACACTGGAGACAAGAACTCTGAATTAGGAGAGACTCACCTTTCTATTTAAACATGCTATTGCCCTCAAAATAAAACCTAAGTGTCTAAACAACATAAAATCCTTCTTGACTTGATCCAAATATGTCTCGTCACCCCTTCTCTTGTAGGATCTGGTTTCACCTTGGTGAAATACTTGTAGTTCTTCAAACTTGAACTTCTCTCTCGGTTCTTTCTGGGTTTTAATTATCTGTCTGCCAGCCCTTTACCCTCACAACTTCTTTTTCTCTAGCTCATTTCTTCCAGGAAGTCGTCCTTGGTCACCACCCCAAAGGACAGGCTAGATGCCATCCAATATACTGCCAGAGTGTCCTGTGCTTACTGTCTTATCAATGAGGGTAGAGACCTTGTCTATCTTTTTCATTGCTCCATTTTCATTACAAGAAGTATATGGCACATAGTAGGTGTTCAGGTTTTTTGTTTTGTTTTAACATGAAAGAGTTCTCAACTCCCGATATTAAGAAGGCAGACATTTCATTAAGAAATAAAATTGGGAGCATAACCCATTGTCTTCTCCTCTATCAGCCTTGGTCTTTCCAATGAGGCCATTAAGAGCCATCATTTTCCACCCACATACATGGAATTTGGACAGTGGTCTGTGACATTTGGAAGGGATTTAGAGATCTTGGTGATTATTTAGGTGGATTTGTATCATGTTGCAAGCCCCACAGCATGTCAAGCCTCTGATCAATATAGAGAATGGATGTGGGCCAACAAATTATGATCCATGCTAGCAAGGGACCCAGAGCATCCTTTCCTCAGGATTGAGACACTTGCAGCTTTCTCCGTGTTCCTTTTAATTGTATTCTTGAGGGCTCCCTTTCTCTATAACCAGGGCCATGACTTTTTCAGGGATGTTGACAAATGCAAACTCACTGAGGAAATTGTAATCATCCCTAATCTAGATGGAGCTTTCTGGCCATGAGTCGTAACCTTAATAAGTATAAGTAGATGCCATCTGTCTATCCACCTCCGCACGGCTGCGCCAGCCCCTTCTTTATCTGCTCAGGCTGGGCGAGCTGCCAACTTCCTGCTAGGGGCCATTCTTAGAGCAACGAGAGGGCCTCGTGTTACTCATCTGGTCCAGGTCTTGTCCTTCAGATGAGTGAAAGAGCAGCAACATAACTCACTGATTTGAGGATACTGCCCAATCTATTCTACTCTTTGGCAATTCAAAGATCTATACCTTCAAAATCATTTCTTCAGATTAGAATATCATTCTCCTCAAAGGCCCTTGTCAATGCGCTTATCAAGTAGCATTTTAAAAAATTTAAAGTGATAGAAACCATAATTCAAACGTTAGATGTGGTTGTAAATAAGTTCTTGGAGGGTTGCTTTAGCTTGCAACAGAGGAAATGTTAATGTTGTGGAAATTGCAAATACATACATATGAAAAACGCAGTGATGGTGTTTAAGAAATGGCTTCTTGTGTTCTTGAGATAAAATATTCAGTGACCATATCATATAAGGATTCAATAAGTATTCTATTTTCAACAACTTATACAGAAATATAAATGATGTTTTCTGCAAATGAACTTTTGTGTCTTAAGTGATTCAGTGGCTCGTGTCTCCAGTGATAAAAATATTGACTTCAAAGATATTTTCTGAGTAAGTTTGCTTGTGATAAATAAGAAAAAGAAGCATACTTCTAAATCGATGTAGTATTTTATATGTGATTCACAATATTTAAATGTAATTAAATTAATAGATTAGATACAATGAGTATAAATTTGGATTATTCCATTTACATACCTAGAAGCTTATGTTTGTGCTGCAAGCAAGATTTTCTTGTTGATTTTCTTTCAGGAAGAACAGAAAATAACCCCATTTGTGAGACCTGCATGCAAATATGATAAATATAAGTAATTCAAAAAAAGTTCTGATTTTTGGCATTATGGTTATTTTAATTCTTTTTTGAAATATCAAAACCAAAATATTTCAAAAGCTTTTGGGGGCACGTTTGTCTCTGATTTTGGTCTGTGTATGTGGGTAGTCTGCTTATTGGCTCCTCGGGTCTATGGTCCAAATATTATCCAATAGCTAAAACCTAGGAGGGATATCATCACGAGGTACAAGTTCAGCCACATAGACTTGACCCTTTCAAGCCTGGGGAAGAGGCCATATCAAAATTCCATCATTCTCTCTAGGGATTAGGACCCCTTCATCCTGATTCCTGGCCTCCTGTCTACTCAAGGGGTGAGATTGTAGCAAAATCTCATTAACCCTCTGATTAGTTTCCAGGGGTAGCAGTAAAACATTATCAAACATTTGATGGCTTACAACAACAGAAATGCATTCTCTCAGAGTTCTGAAGTTCAGGAGTCTGAAATCAAGGTGTCAGGGCGTTGATTCCTTTCCAAGGCTCTGAGGGAGAATCCATCCCATGCCTCTTTCCTAGCTTCTGCCGGCAACCCTAGGTATCCCTTGGCTTGTATGTTGTATTACTCCAGTCTCTGCCATTGTATGTATGTCCCTCACGTCTCAACTCCCCCTCTCTTTTCTCTTATAAGGACACCAGTCATTGGATATAGGTTCCACCCTACAGCCAAGATGATCTCATCTGAAGATCCTTTGATTAATTATATCTGTCAAGTTGCTTTTCTCTTTTTTTCTTTTTTCTCACCTTGAGAACTTGTTTATTGATACTTAAATACTATCTGGGGATGTAGTGTTAAAGTGTCTGCTCTAGGGTTGAATGTTCTCTGCTTATTTTTTTTTTCTATTTAGTAGTTGACATTACATATTAAACAGTTATAAATATATACTTTAATTTTTAACAGCCAGTGGAAGTTGCTGTTACAGTCTGGAGTTTTTAATAATAACTTATAACTTTCTTTTTATAATACCTTTTTAAGCCATACAATGCAATTTCAAAGTTGCCTTTTTCAAATGACATCATCCTCACAGGTTCCAGGTCTTAGAATTTGGACATATCTTTGTGAGGGCAACGACTATTCAACCCACAACACTCCCTTATTTCCTAAATAGCAAGTATACTATTTATTCTTCAGTCACACGAGCTTTGAAAACAGCTGCATTTCTCTGGGGCTTGACTGCTAGGCAGTACCTTTAGTTCATCGATGAGGTCTGAGCAGTTTTCTGGGTAAGACCGAGAAGGAACCAGCATGCATTTCACCCAGCTCTTCTGACACCATTCCTGGTCTGCTCTGGGGGCATGGAAATGAGGAGCTGAGAAAGTAGAGTCAACAGACTGGATTGGGTGACCCTTCTTTGTACTTTTCCTATCATTTATCTGTCTGTACTCTTCATGAGACCAAGGTCTGAGTGGATAGAGACCAGTTTATTCACTATTGTATCCCTAACTCAGATGAATACGGAGAAGGAATATTTGTTAATGAGAGAATGAATGAGTAAAAGAAAGGGAAGTCTTCAGCATGCCGAGCCATATATCTGAGAGCTGGCTCTCACTGGGGTCTTGTCTGCCCACCCACCCCTGGGACTTCCAGATCCTCAGGGTGTGGGCACTCCCCAGAGAACTGGTTAAAGCCTCAGTCTGTCTTGACTTTTCCTTCAGTTTTTTTCCTAAGGATGCCATCCAGAAAGCACAGATTTAAATGAGGCCAAGTCAAAAAGGCTGCCAGTTGATGAAGGCCTGGCCTCCCCAAAATAGATACAAATGAGAGAATCCAACAGAAAGTGCCTTTGTAAAACTTCTAACGGAAATAAACATATGGGGCTTCCCCCGTAGCGCAGTAGTAAAGAATCCACCCGCCAATGCAAGAGTCGTGAGTTTGATGCTTGCCCAGGAAGATCCACATGCCGCGACCACCAAGCCCATGTGCCGCAACTACTGAGCCCACACACTGTGACCACTGAAGCCCCTGTGTCCCAGAGCCCGGGCTCCACAAACAAGAGAAGCTGCCACAAACAGGAAGCCCTGCGCTGCAACAAAGGGTATACCCTGCTCACTGCAACTAGAGAAATAGCCCTCCAGCCCAACAAAGATGCAGCACAGTCAATTTTTTTTTTAATTATGAAAAGAAATAAACGTGTAATTAAGGATGTGCTGGTGTGTGTAAGTAGGTTATGTTCCTGTATACCATCAAAACTGGGAGGCCACAGAAGAGACGATGCATTTCCTAGAAAATCAAACTGGAAGTTCAGGCCTCAGGAGACAGAAATCCTAATGTTAGCGTGGACTCCTACAGGGCAGTAGTGTGCCTTCTGGAAAAGTGAAGTCTTGACCACCTCCCTCTCCCTTCCCTGACCCTCCCATCTCCTTGGCCTCCTCCCTCTTCTGTGATCTGTTCTTATAGGGCCCTGATCTGATGTTGCTAACTAATGATTTCTTCAGTGTGACCTTTGCTAGGTGTACTGGACAGGTTGATGACAGTCCAGAAGAACCAGGGCCAGGGTCGGGGTGGAGAGAGAGGAGGAAATGTTGGTTCCACACACCTGCACCACACCTACTCTGCCAACTTGTAGGGCCAGCATGGAGAAGCAATTCTCTCTGTGTCTTTCTCTCATCTTCTCTCATCTTCTATGTCTAGGCCAACAGTCACTAGTTTTTACTATATATCTTCATGACATTTTTTTCTATAAATACTTCCTCCCTAGCTCCAAAATGATGAGACAAATCACACATGACTTGCCTTTCTGCTTCATTCTATTTGGACTCATTCCAGACTGCTGACAGCAATTAAAATATGGCACGTAGCTTTGATCTGTCTTCTTCCCTAGCACCCAGTACAGTTTTGTCTTAATATGTTGTGGAAAAAAAAAAAAAAAAACTACTGGATTGGGTGTCTAAGATAAGGGACCTGATGAATTTAAATAAATTGTAATTAAAGTAGGAAGGAAAGAGTATAGTAATTTGAAGCAAGACGGTTCTGGGTTCAATTCAAAAGCAGAAACTATTCTGTGACTTTCGAAAATTACATAAACTGAGGATCAATTTCCTTATCTGTGAAATGCGGTTCTTAACAAGGAACTCACAATGTTGTGGCAGGTCTTATATCAAAAATCACATGGAAAAGGTCTAGCCTAAAACAGCTCTTCAATATGTGTAAGTTCTCTTCCCTCTCAGCCCTAAAAATGCTCTGAGGTTGACTGAGATTTCTTTTCATACTAAACGTTGTCTCTAGATGAATCTGTTCCAAATTTCAATACAAACTATATTCACACCCAGACTTGTTTCAAATATTTCAGCAGGAGCACATATGACTTTATATATAGGCTTGTGTTGTACACATGAGACTTGGGCATTTGACTGTATGCACATTATATCTCAATGGAAAAACATCTACTCTCTTTCCTTCCCAAAATGTGGGATTGTGTTTCCACTCTCTGTAAGGCCCGCTGACATCCTATCCTGGCTTCCAGCTGCAGATGCGCCCCAGCTGGAAAAGGTAAAGACAAGCTAACTGGTGATGCTATCTAACCATCTCATCCTCTGCTGCCTGCTTCTCCCTTTGCCTTCAATCTTTCCCAGCATTAGGGTCTTTTCCAATGAATCGGCTCTTTGCATCAGGCAGCCAAAGTATTAGAGCATCAGCTTCTGCATCAGTCCTTCCAATGAAAGTTCCGGGTTGATTTCCTTTAGGATTGATTAGTTTGATCTCTTTGTAGTCCAAGGGACTCTCAAGAGTCTTCTGCAGCACCACAATTGGAAAGCATTAATTCTTCAGCACTCAGCCTTCTTTATGGTTTGACACTCATATCCATACATGACTACTGGAAAAACCATAGCTTTGACTATACAGACCTTTGTCATCAAAGTGACGTCTCTGCTTTTTAGTACGCTACCTAGGTTTGTCATAGCTTTCCCTCTAAGAAGCACACTATATATATACCCCGCTGTGGGTTGGGGACAAGCACAGCAGGATGCAGAGGAGCCTGCCTGAGCTGGAAGAATCCACTCTGAGCATGTGCTTTCTCTCTGCCCCCTCTCCCACCTCTTCTCACTGCTCCAGCATGCCCTTAGTGGGGAACAGTGATCCCATGAGGTGATAAGGGAAATAAAAGTCACAGGACAAACCTCTGGGAAACCTGCCCCGATCTTTTTGCATTGGCTACAGCATTGAGATCATCCATATAAGGACTTGATGCAAATCAAGAAATGCACCCCTTCTTCCCTCAGCTGCAGCCCCACTCCAGGGCACTAGCATAAGGAACAAAGCCTAGACTGAATTCTCCCCTCTGGCCCTCTTGGTTGGCACCTTTCTACAGGGCACGGCCAAGCTCTAGAGTGATCCCGCTGATTGATGGATACCCAGATGATTCTATTGCCAACCCCCATCCCTGCTCCTCAAGGAGAGAGCCCCCAGGCCTAGGATCAGAACTGGAGGCAGGCCCCGCCCACACTAGAAGCCCCAGCAACACTCAGAGACAGTGCTCAGCTTCACTGCTGCCTGGGCCCCTGCCAGAACTGGAGCCCAGGCTCAGAGGGGCAGGCTTTATTTTTAGCAGGTAATCAGCCTTCATTTTCTTCTTCTCAGGGAAGCCCCGCCCTTGTCTAAAAGGCCCGTGTAATTAGCACCTCACCAGCTCTAATTCCCCCCTAACTGCCTGTAATTATCATCCAGCTGACCTTTGTTCCCTTAATTGCTGTTTGACTCCTGATCCCTGCCATACCACTCTGCCTTCTCTCTCTCTTCCCTCCCTCTGCCCTAGGAACTACTGTGTTCCGAACAGTGTTTGGTTCTTCTAATCCCAGGGAGTCTTGGAATGCCCATATCTTCTGGAAAACAACTCTCATTTGCAAAGTGCTATTTCACACTACTTTCTCCTGCTTCTCTTTGCTGGCTCCTTAGGAATCAGCTTTCGAGTCCTAACAATGGGTATTACTAGCCTCCTCTGACAAAAGAGAAAATGAGATGAATCAAATCCTCCAGGGACTTGGTTGGGCTTCCCTGGTGGCTCAGATGGTAAAGAATCCACCCACGTTGTGGGAGATCTGGGTTCGATCCCTGGGTTGGGAAGATCCCCTGGAGAAGGGAACCGATACCCACTCCAGTATTCTGGCCTGGAGAATTCCAGGGACAGAGAACCTGGGAGGCTACAGTCCATGGGGTCATGAAGAGTCAGACACAACTGAGCGACTTTTACACAGGGACTTGATTATGCAGCCAGTCACTGATGGAGAGAGACCACACCCAAGTATTTGACACAGTGGCTTTCCTGCTTCCCCAGCTGAAGAACTCGGGCTACTTCAATGATCCCAATTTCTGACCCATATTCTCTTATCACTAGGTATGGCCACTTACTTACACTTTATATGTAGTTTTTATAAAATAATTGTATTCATTTATTTATCTCGGCTGTACTGGGTCTTCGTTGCTATGCTTGGGCTTTCCTCTAGTTGCAGTGTGCAGGAGGTACTTTAGTTGTGGTGCGTGGACTGACTTCTCTTGTTGCAGAGCACGGGCTCTAGTGCTCTCAGCTTCACTAGTTATGATTTGTGGGCTCAGTAGTTGCGACTTCTGGGGTCTAGAGCACCGACTCACACAGGCTTAGTTTCTCCTTGGCATGTGGGATCTTCCCAGACCAGATATCAAACCAGTGTCTCCTGCATTGGCAGGTAGATTCTTTACCACCACCAGGAAAGCCCCTACACTTGCTTTTAATCTCAACCTCAAGTTTGGCTCATGACCTTTGAATTTTCCCACTCTCTCTGCCTAGCTCAGTCTTCCATCAGATGTCTGTATGGTTTGCCCTCTTGCTTCATTCAGAGCATTGTTCAAATATTCCCGTATTTGAGCCTTCTTTGAAGTTATATGAGGGCTTCTTTGACCACTGTGATGGACAGACTCTAGAGGTGGCCTTCATGATGCCCACCCTCTGATGTTCGTGTCTCTGTGCAATCCCTCTCCTTGAATGTGGGCAGGACCTATAACAGGTTTCAACTACATAGAATATGACAGACTGATGAGATGTCATTCCTGGGATTATGCTACATTTTATAAGATGCCATCTTGCTGTCAGACTCACTTTGGAGACTTACTCCTTTGCAGTCTTTGAAGACATGAGCATCTATGTGAGGAGGCCCAGTGCCAAGGAACAGAGAGCACCTTCTATGAGTTGACCTCCAATCAATATCCAAAAAGAAACTAGTACCCTCAGTTCTAGAACAGCAAGGAAATTAATTCTACCAACAACAACCCATGTGAGTTTAAAGATGAATTAATCCCCACTTGAGCCTCCAAATGAGAACACAGCTCAGCCAACACCTTGATTGCAGTTTTATAAGATCCTGAGCAAAGGACTCGGCTAAGCAATGACTAGACCCTTACCCTAGAATCTGTGACATGATAAATGTTTACTTTTCAAGGCATTGAATCTGTGCTAATCAGTTATGCAGCAATAGATAACAAATACATCACCTTATAAAACCTCTCTGCCATCCCTATTCTTTCTGCATTTTTTTCTATATATTTACCACTATCTGACATTTATTTTTTAAAACTTGAGATTTTATTTTACTTACTAAAATATAAGATCAAAAAAGATTCACAACTGAATTCGCAACTTCCTCCAAAAGATTTCTGGTCCATAACAAAAATATTTTTATGTGAGTGTGTTTCCCTTTTAGCAATAGTTACATTTTTTATGTATACCACAACCCAATGGTATACATATGATGAAGAACTAGGTTATATTTTTTTCTTATACATCATAGACCAATTCTTTTGTAAAGTACAAATAAAGTGAGTTACTAGAAAAATAAAATTTAAAAGCCAATTTAAAAAATATTATTAGATTCAAAAGACAATTACTCTGTCAGATGGCTATCAATTTTTCTAAATGCATTCTTTCAATATCTTACTTATCCCACTGCAGACCTGTAACAATCTTAGAACAGGTAACAGTTCTAAAAAGCAGGAAAACATTTTGAGTGTCCCAACTGAGCAAGTAGTCAGTGCCTTGCTGGATTTCCTCAAGTTCTTTTTCCCATTTCTCTTTGTTCTTGCTCCTGACTTTGGTGTGGAAGCTCACTCAGTGACTTCTGAGGTGTACTACCCTCAGGCTGTTGGAGCCCAGCTCCTGTACATAATGCAGATTTTTAAAATGAAGCATAATCCAGAATTTTCCCAGGGAACTGAACTGAAGCTACCTTTGAAACTTTACCTGAAATTATACTTTGCTTGATTCCCCATTTGCTGCAAAGGAGTCTGGAAAGGAAGGGAGTTGGGTGGAAGCTGATGCTGTTCTTGTTGTTCTTGTGGTTCAGTTGCGAAGTCCAACTCTCTGTGAGGCTTATAAACTAAAAACTTAAAGCATTTATCACTCCTGTGAGGTTATATGAGACTCTTCTTTTCTTTCCTCCACTTTTCTTTAGCTTCCACATTTGCTGTGATAAATATACATTACTATAAGTTTGAGATGAGCTTCCCCGGTGGCTCAGACAGTAAAGAAATACAGGCAGGGTTCGATCCCTGGGTCGGGGAAATAGCAACCCACTTCAGTGTTCTTGCCTGGAGAATTCTATGGACGGAGGAACCTGCTGGGCTACAGCCCACGGGGTCACAAAGAGTTGGACACAACTGAGCGACTTTCACTTTCATAGGTTTGAAATAGAAAAATATGTCACTTAGAAAAAAATTGGTGGCCATATATAAAATGGGTAGCACATCGAATGGAACTGTACTCCATTTCCTATTTTTATTTCACACCTTTTCCATCCTGACCTCCCTCATTATGCCTATTGCTTTTTTGTTGCTTTCAAGTTATTTTGTTTTTAAGGCTGGCTCTAATCTTTCCAGCCTTTAACACATAGTAGGCATTTAATGAGTTATCATTGGAAGAGTGAGTGAATGTGTTAATTAATTCATAAATAAAATTAATTTCTATAAGGTACAAAGTGAACAGTTGAGAATATCCCTGCTTGAGAATCTTGGCCCCAGGACTCCATATCTTGTACCTTCCCATAGCTAACTCTTTCCAGAGTAGATCAGAAGAAAGCTTTTGGAAGAAAGTTTGGTTTTCTGGGGTACCAAGTGTGATTTCCCTCAAATGACCTCCACTGGTTGCTGTCTAGCACTTGCCTCAGATGGTAATCACTCATCCAACCACCATGGAGAGGCATTGGTGATACTGAGATGAAATCTACTGAGCGGGATGCACTCATCCTCATCAGCTCTCTGCTCTGGAGAACCTGGGAGGGTCTAGCCTAAATGTTGGCAATGAGAGCCCACCCTAAGGCCCACCCAGGGAGTCCCCGCTTGAGCTTTGCTCCCAGAAATGATGAGGTCACCCTGATTGTTTTAAGAGCTTAGCTTTATTTACCCAAACTCATCCCTAGAATGAAGGGTTTCTAATCATTGAGGGAACCCTCATTGACCTTTACTTTCCCCAATACAGATTCCTGATAGCAATTACTCTGAAAATTGCTACAAGATGGACTTAATTGAAAGGCGATTTGCCAAGGGTTCACTTTCTGTTTTCAGGTCCTAACTATGTTTAGTGTCAGACCTGTCTCAGATGCAATAGGCAAGGGGGAAGAGGTACAAGCATTAAGATGACATGGATCGGACTGCACTGGTCCAGACCCTGGCTACTCTTAGCTTATTTTCAAAGACCTCACTGAGGGTGAATGAAACCAGGAGGAAGGGAGCGAAAGGGAGAACTGACACCTACCCTATGCCAGACATTTTCCCTGAATAATTATACTTATTCCCATTGATTGGGCGTCTGTTATGTGCTGGGTACTTTCACAAATTTCTACCCCTTAACCCTCACAGATACTAATGAAGCAGATTATATTAGCCCCATTTATTCATTTTTTAAAAATGAAGGATCAAAGAGGTTAATTACTAATTTTGCCCAGTATCTGTTCTTCCTTAGTGAAAGAACCCCCACATATGAGCTGGGCAAGTGGTTGCCAGAATTAAGACTACATTTCCCAGCTCCCCCCACCCCTTCCAGGTATGTATGTACATGACTAAACTCTAACCAATGGAATATAAACAGAATTGGTGTGTTCAACTGTTGAAAGACGTTCTTAAATGACAGTAGACAAGTTTCTCTCCTTCATTGTTTGGGATGTCAGTTGTGATGGCTGGAGCTAGACCAAGCTCTTTGAGCCATGAGATGGAAGTCCTGTATTGAAGATGGTAGAGCAACAAGATAGAACCAATGTCACTGATGAGTATGGACTTACTATTTTGGAGCTAGGTGGTCTATCTTTACATAAAAGATAAATACATTTAATTTATTGAAGCCATGGTTATTTGGGTTCTTTGCTAAATCACAAGCCTGAGATGCCACAGCTAGCATGTCATAGAGCCAAATGACCCAACCTAGATGTGATTCCAGACTTCTCAAATTCTCTAGTCTATTCTACAACTTCTGGGAACTCTAGGAGTTTGGTAGTGATAGAAATATGGATTAACTGGGCACTGTGAGTATAACTTCCCCTGGAGACTAAGTCATGCTTGGCCTTCCTTCATGCTGGTTAGAGGCAGAGGCAAACAACCAGCCAACTGATAATATACCGGAAACCATATCTGCAAATCCAGTGCTCTCCCCACATTGCCAGCCTAATGTACAGTCATTAGTCCAAAGCACTTATGAGTGACACAGCCTGATCAGAGACTTGGTTTCCTGATTTCCAGTCCCACACTCTTTCCATCATACAGGCTGCTTCCATGCATCTGGGCCAAATCTGAGAATATAGGATCCCCTTCTAACTTCTCCAAGAACCACACAAAAATGTAACCAACAGATGGGAAAGAAATTAGAAAGATAAAGATCACTGCCTGATCCCTCAACGGCAAGGATTGCATTTTATTTGTCTGGCCATCCCCAAGGCCTCGTACAGGACATGGCATATACCATGCATTTAAAATATTATTCTTGGAAGGAAAAAAAAAGGTTTAAAAGCTGAAATCAATGGTCCAAATGGGCTTGAGTCTATTGTCTACCACAGCACACAGGTGGCAGCAATAGCTCTGATGAGGCTCTAAGCAATATACTTTATTGGGCAAGAAACCAAGGCTGGGATTTAATAAAATGTCCACATTGACATATTGATTTCTCTTGACCAGGCCCCTTGCTTTCAGGCTGTTCTCTCAGGCAAGGCAATCCACAGCGGGCACAGTCTCTCTCTCACTTTTATCTCTTAGTGACTAGATGGAATATTAGCCATAGAGCCCAAGATTAAGATTAATCTCTGCTGGGTCAAACACGTTATATACAGACAGTGTGGCCCACTGGCAGGGATGAAAAAGAAACTTTTTCATCTTCAACATGCTTTGCTGTCTCTTGGCTGAGCCATTTCACATTGATCTTGGTCAAAGTACTTACTCCACTGGACTCTGTTTGGTTCATCTGTTGAATGGGAGCTTAATAGCATTTGCCTCATAGAGTTGTTCAGAGAAGATAATGGCAACCCACTCCAGTACTCTTGCCTGGAAAATCCCATGGACGGAGGAGCCTGGTAGGCTGCAGTCTATGGGGTCGCTAGGAGTCAGACAGGACTGAGCGACTTCACTTTCACTTTTCACTTTCATGCATTGGAGAAGGAAATGGCGACACACTCCAGTGTTCTTGCCTGGAGAATCCCAGGGGCAGTGGAGCCTCTTGGGCTGCCATCTGTGGGGTTGCACAGAGTTGGACACAACTGAAGCAACTTAGCAGCAGCAGCACAGAGTTGTTAAGGTCTAATGGGTTAATATGTGTGAACCTCTTAGAACAGTGTCTGTGTATAATAAATGCTCAATAAGCATTAGCTGCCATTGTGGTCAACATCACCATCATCATGAAGTCTATTGAGTTTTCTTTTTTCAACAAAGAACAGATCACTTTCAAAGAGCCTTTCCCTGTAGGTGCTCATCCTCCTTTACCTATAAGCTCACAATGGAAATACCGTGTATTAAATGCCCAGATCCTTGGAATGATGCAGGATTGTATCCATTTAGAAAATCTTATATATCTTATGGAAATTTCAAAACTCCCAATATTTTTATTTCAGACTACAATTTTAAAATGTCCTCTTCCATCCAACTTAGAAGTCCTTTAATTGTCAAGATAAGTTTTATTTCTTCTGCCTGTTCATACATTGTGCCTTTCCTATTTCTCGAAAGATGCTACCTGGGACTTCCCTGGTGGTGATTTAGACTCCATGCCCAGTGCAGGGGGCGCAGGTTGGACCCCTGGTCAGGAACTAAAATCCTGCATGCCACATGGTGCAGCCAGAAAGTTAAAAAAAAATAAAATGCTACCAGACCCTGCAGAATTTGCTGCCATGTTCCCTCACACTGTTCTTTCATTGACTGCCTTCCTGCCCCTCCCTCACTACTTTTCTGGAGTGAAGTCATCCTTCAGGAGTCAGCTCAAGCAGCACTTTTAGGAAGTCTTTTCTCTTCAAACCTGAGTTAAGGTGGCTGACACTGTAAGCTGCCCCCTGCCTCCAACCAACATTCCCAACCTGCCTTCTCTTCCCACTGTAAAGACTGAGAAAGGCAGCTTCTTGCTTCCCTGGCCTTTCTGTCAGCTGGAGTGATCATGTGACCTAACTCTGGCATATGAACTGTACAGGAAAATCTGCTCAGGATACATCATGAAAAGACTTTACCTCTCTTATCAAGGCAGAAAGCATTGCAAGGAGAACTATCTTCTTCTACTCTTGCCGCCCCATATCCTGACTTTGAAAATGATTGTGTGAGGATACCTGTGCCTGCAACAGTCATCTTTTGACCATGGAGAGAAGCGCTAAACAAGAGCTGAGACACAGACCCAGAGACCCAGAGACCATGGAACTGCTGCGTCAATCTGGGATTCACCTACTTTCACACATCCTCCTGAATAAACAGGAAATGTCCTGTGCTTTAAACCACATTTAATTGGCTTTCTATTCCTTGCAGCAGAACATAACCTAATTGATACAGCCACCTACATGATAGCATTGCCTCATTTGTGGCCAAAGGAACCAGGTCAAAACATCTGATATTTTCAAGACCAAGCTGTGTTTAAGCCACGTGCCCTGAGTTGGATTGCATCTGCCTGGAAGAGGAGGTCTTTTTTCTTATTCTCATAAAAGGACCATATATGGAAATACAGTCGGCTTTCTTCCCTAGTGTTCTTATAACACCACCCTGCATTTCTCATCATAGCACCTATCTTACACTAGTTTCTAATTCCTTTTTTTTTAATTCCCTGAAAGACTGAGTTTCTTGAGGACAAGAAACATTTCTTATTTTATCCTATATTCTCAAAACCTAACCAAGTCCTTGCTATGTAACAAATACTTTAAAACTAGTTTGAATTAAAGTGACAAATTAATCTTTGGTTGGATTTTGTCCCCATTTTTAATTTAGGAAACATGATCCCCTCAAAGTTAAGGGGCCCAGGGATGAACTATGTTGGGCTCATCCTGTGCTGATGCCCGAAGAGTACATCATGGTGATGGCTGGAGCCTGTGCTTCAAGAAAAAGCTTGACTTTAGGCCCCTCTCATAAAACACCATTCTGCTTTCATCTATTCAACAATTTTCTGAGTATCTACTATATTCCAGGTCCATCCCTTCCCTTCCCAATTTTAGACCTCCCACCCTATCGCTGGAGAAAAATTGCTGTTTTTGACTTCAATGTTGAATCTATTCTATCAACCTTTTACTTATGTGATTCCCCTCCCAAATGTATTTCCATTTTCAAAGAAACCTAAGAAAAAGGACAGTAGTAACTCAGAGCAGAGGATCTCGAGTTTAAATGTCTACAGAGGCCAGACCTGAAATGCCAACAAGTATAAGGCAATGGGGAGTGAAGGAAACTAGTTAAATGGAGACCCCTCATGCCCAAAACCAGCCAATGATGGATAGATGGGAGGAGGCCCAGTGTGGTCCAATCTTCTGATTTTTGGAGAAAAGTCAAAACTCTATAAAGTTTTCTGTGAAGCCCCCTCCCCTGCCAACGTTAGGTACTGGCAACTAACTCAAAAACTTAAAAAAAAAATCCTATTGGCCAGACAGAACACATCTGTAGACCAGATCCAATCTGTGGGACACCATTTTGAAATCTCTGACTTGAATGAATGGAGGCCTACCTTGTTCTATGGCCCCCAGTTGGAGAAGGTTTAGGATAGAGCATGGGGTAGGGCAGAAGAGGACCAAAAAACAAACAAACAGACAAATATTTGTTTGGGGGAGTGGAAGGCTCTTACTGAACTCCGGAGCGGCTGTACTGGTCTCTCATATACATGACCTCACTTTAATCTTCACCTCTCCCTCCCGGTGAGTCTAACCTCTCCATCTGACAAATGCGTCTGTAGAGAAGTAGGACCGGAGCTCAGGTCTCCTGACTTTTGGTTTAATCTTTTTCTAATTCATACCATGGACCCAACAATCCATCTCCAGATTAAACCCTTCCCATCTTTGCTTCCATCCCTCCTTTTCTTTTCCCCCTCATTTGATCTCCTTTAAACCTGTGTGAAGCAGTCCATCTCCCTGGTTTTGTTTCGGCCACACCACACAGCTGGCATGATTTTAGTCCTAACCACTGGACCACCAGGAAATTCCCTGCATGGGTTTTAATTTGAGCTGCCACAGTTCTCTCATCCATGAAGTGGGCATAATAGTAACCACTGCCTCATACGGTTGTACCTAGAACATGGTTTGCCTTCAGTAAACATTGACTTTTCCTCCTTTATTATTTCATTTCCTTTTCTTCTCTCACATGATCTTTTTTTTTTTTTTTTTTTTTGAGAAAGAGATCTTTTTGAATTACTGCTATCTGTCCCTTGTTCCACTCCCGGAAAAGGGTGTGTACTTTCTGGGTCTTACCTGCATGAAAATGATTAACTAGTAATGGAGCCAAGATTTCCAAAAGAAAGGGAGGAAAGAAAGAAGGAAGGAAGAGAGAAAGAGAGAGAAATGGAGAGAGAGAGAGAAGAAAAGAGGGAGGGAAAAAGGGAGCAAGAAAAAAGAGAGAAAGAAAATGTCTATTCTCAGGACAGAGTGTAGCTTCCAGGAGAATGTCAAGTTCTCGTGTTCACACCTTTCCTTTAGAGCCTGGAATTTTATGCTCCAGCCCAGAAGTGACCCTGGCAAGTCCATGGAACCTATGGATAGCTAGGTTTTAAAACTCTGGTAGATGTCCCACTAAGAGAGCCCATGCTCCCGCAATAAGACCCTACCTGGAGGAATAGTATCCACAAATGATACATTTTGCTTGGGAAAGAATTCCACTACATGATTATTTTAAAATTCACCACGGGGTCCCCCTAGTGTATTCGAAATACAATTTTATTTGTAAAATTTAATTAAAAATCCATGATTTTAGAGCCAGGATAAATTGCTGAGATAAAGTTCTTCACTTTATGGATGAGGGGAAATGAGACTCAGAAAGAAATGACCAGACTCTATGGAGCAGCTCCAGTTGCAGCAAAGTCAGAAATTGATTTGCTGTTGTCACTGTTGTTGTTATAAGGAAATCAAGCTAAAGCACTATACCATTGGGATGGGAAGGAACCTTGCCTATCAGCTAATAATAAATGCAACAGTATTAGCTTTTAGTGAACCCTCTCCCGGGCACTGCATTCAGGGAGCTGGAGACACAGCCAGGAACAACGCCACCATTCTGCCTTCCCTCATGGAATTTACAGCCTGATTTCATTTCACAGATGAGCAAACCCAGCAGGATGGAGGGTTTGCTCCCGCAGCCCATTTTTAGGGGATACCAGAACTAGTACCCAGGGTTTTGACTTTGCAGTCTTTGGTTTCTCCCACTACATCATGTTATGTCCTAGGAGTCTAGGATGCTCCAGTTGATTTAAGGAAGAAACAGAGGGATCTCCTGTATCCTCTCCAATTCTATTAGAAATCAAAATATACAGCATTAAAAAAAATCAGCCTCACTGGGTCTGAACATTTTGAGATGAGGATGCTGGTTAAGTAAATACTATTGTTCCTAGGTCACCACCTTAGAAATGATCCCTGACAATTCAGTGGACACCTTCTCTGACCGCCCTGGACAAATTGCTCCTCCTCCCTACTCATTGTATGTCACTTCACCTTATTCTTTTCTAAGTACTTATCACTGTAGATATTGACATAGACATTGACCAATTTATGTACTTATTTTGTGTCATGGCTGCAATGCAGGAGACCCAGGTTCAGTCCCTGAGTTGGGAAGATCCCCTGGAGAAGAAAATGATAACCCACTCCAGTATTCTGCCTGGAAACCCCATGGACGGAGGAGCCAGGTGGACTAGAGTCCATGGGACCACCAAGAGTAGGACACGACAGAACAACTAACAGCTCTGTGTACTGTGGAAATGCCTGTAGGCAGAACTCACTCTGTCTTCCTGTTTACTCTTACAGTCAGCAGGTAAAATGCCTGGATCGTAGTAGCTGGTTCATAGTAGGTGCTCAGTTAATATTTGTGGGTCGAATGGGTGAATGTGGGTCTTGGCTTCAGTCACTGGATTTTTAACTCCAGCTGCTATGACAGTCACCCTATCACTCAAACACAGTATCCCTTAGCAGCACCCCCCAGTGGGGAAACAGTATCAAACCCAGAGGTGAAAAGAGTTTAGTGGGTATGTTTTCTTAACAGAAACGTTCGCTGCCTGTCAACCTTCCCGCTGAATCCGGCAATCTGTTTCCATCTCAATACGGTTGTGACTTTTTTTACTTTTTTTGAGACTACATCTGTAGCACTGAGAAGTGTTAGAGCAATTTCCATAATAGCAAGTTTCTTACCCAACTCTCGCCAGTTTACATGAAATGACAGTGTTTATTGTGTAGGATACGTACATTATGGCTCCAGCGTCATTTTCTTGGATGTCACCCACCCTGCGTTGTTTCTGCTTGTTACTCCAGCAGAATGATTCTCTCAGGAGAAAAACTGAGATTTTTTTTTTTTTAATAAAAGCACAATACTGCAAAATGGTTTTTAAGGGAAAGTCATTTTTTATGAGCTCTGCTAACTGCCAGACAGCTGAAAACATCCCCTTTCTTTCTCAATACTTTGTGCCTTCCTGGGGTGACTGCCTTATGAGGACTAGGCTGTATTTCCCTTTGGACCCTACAGCTTAAGTCCAAGCGGCTAGGGGAGGCTTGAAGAACATGAGAAAACAAACGTATCTACCTATGTTACACCTGGTAAAGGCGACAGCTGCCCTAACCTAATCAGGCTTAGCAAAGATTATTTATTGTGCCAGCACCATGGAAATCAACTGCCTTGGCAAAACTCTCCCTTTTCATATCCTATTAATTCAGGCTTCCCAGGTGGTGCAGGTCAAGAAGCCGCCTGCCAGTGTAAGAGGCACAATAGACGTGGGTTTGATCCCTGGGTCAGGAAGATCCTCTGGAGTAGGAAATGGCAACCCGCTCCAGTATTCTTACCTGGAAAATTCCGTGGACAGAGGAACCTGGTGGGCAATAGTCCACAGGGTCACAAAGAGTCTGCCTGGACTGAGCTACTGTGCAGAGAGCAGACCCCATTAATTCATGACATTATTTCAAACTCCTTGTGTGGTCAGACCACTCGGGATGGCTGTTCTCTTGCTCTCTGTACACTACCTGACCAGCCTGCTTCACTTACACCTACTCACATGACTAACATTCCTACATACTTGTCTCAGGTCCCAGCTGGTGATCTTCCTATCAAAGGGGTGGGTGAGGGGTGGGTCTCTCAACTGGTTTCCTGGTAACTAAAAAGCGCACCAGATATTAATTCCCCCATAATTGGTAATCACCCTTCCCCTTTTGGAGTGAAGACTGCCCCCCATTACCGTGTGAGGCACACAGTGGGCTGTCACTCCAACACCTTTTGCTGCAGACAGGTGAGCAAAAGTCTCCCCTTCCATTAGACTGTTGACATCTCTACTGCTAACTCCAGACTTTTTCTTTGGTCTAAAAACTAGGCAAGTGGGATGCCTAGACCCTATAAATCTTATAGACCTGTGGGATGCAGCCTAACGCTCCTACTATATGCAAAATTTTGTAAAAGATCTAAACTTTGGGGTGATATAGAAATCATGGTTTATACAAATAGTTTTTATTCAAAGCAGTCCAGGCCCCAGGGTAACGTTTTAGGGAATCGTGGGGATCATTCTGGTTGTACAGAGAGTGCAATACTGGTGTTTATTAGATGAGGATCAAAGATGCTAGATACACTGAAATGTGTGGGACTGACCTGACCAATGAAAAACCCTTCATGTCCCATGTGACTTTCTAATGTCCCTTCCATTATTCATATAGGTGACAAATCTCTGTGTGTCTATACATGTACATACACAACTAGATACATACATCTGAGCCTAAAAATCTCACTACATTTGGCATGTACACAAACTTTTTATTTGTAAACACTTTCAGTTCAGTTCAGTCACTCAGTCGTGTCCGACTCTTTGCGACCCCATGGACTGCAGCACGCCAGGCTTCCCTGTCCATCACCAACTCCCAGAGCTTACTCAAACTCATGTCCATCAAGTCGGTGATGCCATCCAACCACCTCATCCTCTGTCGTCCCTTTCTCCTCCTGCCTTCAGTCTTTCCCAGCATCAAGGTCTTTTCCAATGAGTCAGTTCTTCCCATCAGGTGGCCAAAGTATTGGAGTTTCAGCTTTATCATCAGTCCTTCCAATGAATATTCAGGACCGATTTCCTTTAGGATGGACTGGTTTGATCTCCTTCCAGTCCAAGTTACTCTCAAGAGTCTTCTCCAACACCACAGTTCAAAAGCATCAATTCTTCAGCTCTCAGCCTTTCTTTATAGTCCAACTCTCACATCCATACATGACTACTGGAAAATCCATAGCTTTGACTAGATGGACCTTTGTCAGTAATGTCTCTGCTTTTTAATATGTTGTCTAGGTTGGTCATAGTTTTTCTTCCAAGGAGCAAGCGACTTTTAATTTCATGACTGCAGTCATAAACTCTTTAAAGTACACTAAATGTTTTAAAATATTTATTTACTTATTTTATTTTGGCTGGGCTGGGTCTTAGTTGTGGTGCATGGGATGTTTTTAGTTGTGGCTTGTGGGATCTCATTTCCTGACCAGGAATCAAACTCAGGTCTGCTGCACTGCGAGCACAAAATCCTAGCCACTGGACCACCACTAAAACACACTGAATTTTTTAGGAATCAATTTCCCTGTAAATCAAGAGTAAATTGTAATTTTTAAAAGTAGTTCCACTAAGAGTGGTTCACCATTTTAAAAAAGCTGACGGCAATCACAGCATTTAAGACCAACAAGTGTATCCACGTACGTGTGTTCACGTGCCTGGAGATTTTACATAAGCATCTGGGGGACTTCCCAGGTGGCGCTATTGGTAAAGAACCTGCCTGCCAATGCAGGAAACACAAGGGACACAAGTTCGATCCCAAGGTTGGGAGGATCCTAGGAAAGGGCATAGCAGCCCACTCCAGTATCTTTGCCTGGAGAATCTCATGAACAGAGGAGTCAGACACAACTGAAGTGACTTAGCATGCACACACATAAGTATCTGACTCCTGCCTAATGTCTTCTGGAGTGCTTGGGCTCAAGCAAATACATACTGAAGTATATATCATTTTATTATTATTTACTTTTCTTTCGATTATCCCTTGTCTCATGCTTACAACATTACAATTGAATTTTATTTTGTAACTATGAGTACAGATTATGTTACCTGTGAATTCATTTCAGGGTGGGAAAATATGTTTTACAAAGTATTTATTATAAGAAGGGTGTGTTGGGCTTCATTGGTTGAGAATAACGACCTTATAGGAGTCCCTTCTATATATTAGTGTGTGTGTGCTCAGACTCTTCAGTCATGTCCCACTCTTTGTGACCCTATGAACTGTGGCCCCCAGACTCCTCCATCCATGGGATTCTCCAGGCAAGAATATTGGAGTGGGTTGTCATGCCCTCCTCCAGGGGGTCTTTCTGACCCAAGATCGAACCTGGGTCTCCTGGGCCTCCTGTATTACAGGCAAATTCCTTACTACTTAGCCATCAGTAAAGCCCTCCTATATATATATGAGACCCTCTGCTAAAAGTTGGAGATACAAGGATGAACAGTTCAAACAAAGTCTGTCTCTGCTCAGTTTACAGTGTGGGAAAGCTAGCTATCAGCATATAATTGTTCCCGTGATTATTTGATTTCATCCGTGGTACAGAAAGGAAGGCACAGGCGCAGTGAAAGAGGTTCTAGAGGAACCTGGTCTGATGTGTAAATGCAGAAGTCTCTCGGAGGGAGTGATGGTTTCAGCTGAGTCCTCAAAGATGAGTAAGGGATACTCAGATGCATAGAGGATGGAGTGGAGCTCTCTAGGCTGATGGGACAGCATCTGTGAAAACACTGAGATAGTCAAGAAAGCAGGAGAAAGCTGGTGTGACTGAAACATAGCATGATCTCACTTTATCCTGGTCTTAGTTCAGGCTGCTATATCAAAGTGCCATACATGGGGTGCCTTAATAAACAACAGAAGTTCAAGACTAAGGTGCTGGCAAATTCAGTGTCTGGCAACACTCCACTTCCTGGTTCATGACAACTATCTTTTTGCTGTGTTCTCACGTGAAGGAAGGTTCTAGAGAGCTTTCTGTGGCCTCTTTAATAAGGACACTAATTCCATTTATGAGGGCTCTGCCCTCATGACCTGCTCACCATCCAAAGACCCTACGTCCAAATACCACCACACTGGGTATTAGGTTTCAACTCATGAAACATGGGGGATGAAAACATTTGGTCCCTAACAGTGTGTGAGATGATAAAATGCATGTATTGGGATAAGAGAGAGAAGTTTTGAAAGTATTTTAAAGATTGCAGCAAGCAGAAACCACTGGAAGGTTTGGAAGGTCAATGACCTGCTCAACTTTGTATTTTACATTGATCATTGACTATTGCATGCAGGATTGTCAGAGGTAGGCAAGAGAGGATGAGCAGTTAATAGACTCTTAGAATACATCACATGAGCAGTGACAGTGTCTTAAAAATGGTGCTGGAGTATGATGGAAAGTGATAGCTGGTTTTGAAAAACATTTAGGAGGCAGAATCAATGGAGTTTTGAGACTGATTGGATGTGGAAGTAGGGGAAGAGGTGAAAGTGAAAGAGAGTTAGTCGCTCAGTCATGTCCAACTCTTTGAGACCCTATGAACTAACCCACCAGGCTCCTCTGTCCGTGGAATTCCCCAGGCAAGAATATTGGAGTGGGTATCCATTCCCTTCTTCTCCAAGGGATCTTTCCAAGCCAGGAACTGAACCCAAGTCTCCTGCATTGCAGGCAGAGTCTTTACAGTCTGAGCTGCCAGGAAAGCCTTATCCTGTCCTTATCATGGTCTACAGGGCTCCGTAAGGCCTGGTGCCCTGCCACGTCTCAAATCTTCATTCCTGCTCCCTCTCACTCCTGGTCCAGCCTCATGGGCCTTCTAATTCCCCAAGACCCCAAGCATACTTCTGTTTCAGAGCCATCCCCTTACCCTTTCTTCTGCCTTGAATAATTCTTCTCTTGAATGTCTACGTGATTTTTCTCAGGTCCATCTTATTGAAGAAATTTGTCTTCTCTGATGCCCTCTATGGCATCACGGACTTAATGGATGTGAGTCTGAGTGAACTCCCGGAGATGATGATGGACAGGGAGGCCTGGCGTGCTGCGATTCATGGGGTCGCAAAGAGTCAGACACGACTGAGCGACTGAACCGAACTGAACTGATGCCCTCTAAAGTAGTACCCGACTACATGCTTCCTAGTTCTTCAAAGCATGCGTTGTTCCCTAATAATTCAAGCATCCTTTTTTTTTTCTATTTTTTCTGGGATATATATTCCGTGAAAGCTGAGATTTTCCCCATTTTGTTCAGCACTTAGAACAAGGCCAAACACATAGTTACTACTCAGTAAATGTTCTTAACATGAATTCACCCATGAAATGCATTTTGCACAATTTCTAACATACAGCAGGTGGCTGTATCCCTGGTGGCTGAGCTGGTAAAGAATCCACCTGCAACGCAGGAAACCTGGGTAAGATCCCTGGGTTAGGAAGATTCCCTGGAAAAGGGAATAGCTACCCACTCCAGTATTCTGGCCTGGAAGGCAGGAGGAGAAGTGGATAACAGAGAATGACACAGTTGGATGGCATCACCGACTCGATGGACATGAGTTTGAGTAAGCTCCAGGAGTTGGTGATGGACTGGAAGTTGGAAGCCTGGCGTGCTGCAGTCCATGGGGTCTCAAAGAGTCGGACAAGACTGAGCGACTGAACTGAACTGAACATACAGTAAATACTTAACACATTTAATTCTTATTTCATTATTCATAAGCCTATTCTTCTGACATGTGGCTATATCAGATTTTTTTTATATGAGGACACACTGATTTATGTGTCCTTTGTATAAAGGATATATTATTTTCTCTGACTTGCTTTTGCCTAATTGGGTTTCTCTTCTAGCTTCAGCTTACTTTACACATTGCTAACACAAATTTTCAAAAGCAGAACTGGTCAAACGCTTTCAAAGAATCCTCATTGCTTATAAGAAACAGTCTAAATAGGTAGCATTACAAGGTTCTTCATAATCTGGGCCCAAATTATCTCTGCAGTTTCATTTCCTCTATTTTCCCCTATTCATCATATACTCCAGAGCTACTAATTTACTTATCAGTCTCCAGTATACCAGGCTTTTTACATATATCTCTGTCTTATACATGTTGCTGGTCTCAAGAATGCTCTTCTTCCTTTTTTTAAATTAATACAGTGAATAAGGACCATGTCCAAATCATCTTATTACCAGTAACAGGCAAACCAGAAAGTTTCCTAACTGAATGATCACTGCGTCTTTGGTTACTCAGTGGTAATTAGAACAGCAACATTACGTTTCGGTGATCGTGCTGCCACTCCTTACTTTTATACCTGTGGCAGGCATCACTAGTTGATCAAGACATTCTTTCCACCTGAGCCTATTCCTGGCCTTAAAATCCTCTTTAGCAAAATGTCCCAGGCAGCTACTTCTAATGGCTCAGAATTGGCACTAAAAGTGATTTTGCCATCTCTCTGAGACCCTAGAACTTGGCAAGTCCTCAATAAATGTTTGTTGAACAGATGCTAAGTTTAGAGCTATTTATGACAAGCAGCAAACATCTTTTTTTTTTTTTTTTAAAGTGTAGATTAGCCTTTTGGTATCACTTCAACCAAAACACTGCTAAGAGTCAAGTATGTCCTAAATCAGCCATTCTTTTTTTTTTTCCTGACTGTGTCCTTCACGGCAGCATCACCCCTGATCTATTGCCTCCCTGGACCCATTAAGCGTCCCGTCACCTGCTTCCTGTTGGAACGTCCTCCTATTCCTTTTGAATGCACTTCTGAAGAAATCACCTCCATTTCATAGTTTAAATATTTGTTCCTGCTTCTTCTTTACAGTCCTATCCATTCTCTCTCTCCAGTTTATGTTCTCGGTGACTCATTTAAAATTTTGCCTAAATGGATAAATGAACATTTATGATTCTGAGAAAATGGTGTAGGATGGTGAGTGCATTTGCTCATTAGAGAATTTCTATCTATACAGATCCATTTTTCTAAATCTATTGGCAATAACATCTAAAACTGCCCCCTTTTTCAACTGTTTACATGATTTTGACATCTACCATTTTGTGTAGAGGAGCATAAAAATGACCTCAAAGGATAAGGAAAAGGATAGAATGTCTAGTTAATTTGTTAGTCTGGTTATCTTGGGGGAAATTCCAAACACATTTTTGCCTTTAAAAAGTTTAAACTTTTAACAAAAATATACCTTTCTACCTTAATGATAACACATAGTTGCCCTAATGGAGTCTTAGAAGCCCAAATGATGGAGCATTTTTCAGACCCCAAGTGATCACTTAGAGTGTCAATGCCCCTGGCCCAAAGAGGCAGCAATTTAGGAGATGAGCTAAGTATGTGCTGGTCCTGGGACTCAGCTTGTAAATATCTTCCATTGTCAGTTGGCAGTGTTTCTCACTAACTCCCTGATGTCTGCCTAATTCTTTGTTCCCTATCAGATGAAAAAAGCTCCCACAACTTGAAATTTCTAGAATCTATTTTATTTTCATGTGCATAACTGTATTCTTGTTTAGAATTTTATGTTAGAGCTGCTGCATATCAGTCCATGGAATCTCAGCTCTCTTGTCCTAAACATCACAGTTGGTGTTCTTACCATCTACCTTCTACCCTTCCAGTGATGCTGCAGGTCCAGGTCGGCACCTGTCGTTCTTGTTACAGACAGAGACATTTATATGTGCATGCTGCCTACAAGGGCATCCTGCTACAGAAAAGGGAAGATGACCTGGAATCATTTAATGTGAATTCTAGTGGATTTAGCATAGCTAATAATGAGAGCAATAGCCTCACTGCTATTCTTCAGCTGAGCTAATGGAGCAAGAAGATCTAGACACATAGTCAGATCCAAGCCTTGCCATGAACCAGGGGTGTGATCTTGGGCAAATCATCTTCTTTCTCTTTGAGTCACTGCTCAAATCTGTAGAGTGAGGGGAGTTGGATTAGATGACTTTTAAGGTCCTTTCTTGCTAGCAGATTCTAAATCTGAACTGCCTTAGTCCTAATTTGGGGAACGATTTCTCATCGCTTCTTCAATTCTAGCACCATCTTCCAAGGCATCCTATATAAAGACTGATAGTATTCCACTGTTATTTTTTCCTTCCCTTGGGGCTATTAAGTGGGGTGACTCACAGGGCTGGGTTCCAGCTGGGGGCTCAGAAGCTATTCATTTCTGAGCGGGGAGCTCTGAGACACTGAAGGAGACAGAGAAACAAGAAGCACCACTTTGCCACTCCCAACTTGTCACCTCCTCTACTGATTCCAATGAAACATCTTCCAAATCCAGGGATTGAATTGGCATCTCTTAAGTTTCCTGCATTGGCAAGTGGGTTCTTTACCACTAGCACCACCGGGAAAGCCCCTCAATGAAGCACACAATCAGGCAAAGAGAAAAGAAAAACCCTATAAGTGAACAGAACGCAATTCTGAGGTCTGGAACTTTCTGATAAAAAAGGACTGTCCTTCTGTTGAGTGGCACAGGAAAAAAAAAGGTTTGGAGAAATATCCAAATAGAGTTTTCATGTTGTTTGCTATGGAGTTCATGTTGTAAATTCTCTCTTCTTTGTACTCTACTAATGAATTTGTGTCATTTTTACCCTGGAGAAGTGCTTTTGCAATGCTTATCTCCTAATCTTTATTTGTAATAGGTTTTTTTTTCTGATTATAATAAGAATACATATTTGTGTTAAAACCGAGAAAGGTTTAAAACAAATTTTAGAAGACTGTCCAAAGTTTCACCACAAAGCATTTCAGTGTATTTCGTTGTAGGTTTTTTTTTTTTTTTTCAAGATTCATAATTGTAACCCTAGCATCAGCTATTCCCTCTTCCTCTCACCGAGCTAGCAACAGGTTACACAAAAGCTTTATATCCATTTGTGAGAACCCTTTCCAGTAATAGAAAACTCAGCTCAGACTGGCTTAGGCAGAAAAATGAATTTATTGGATCATAAAAAATTTCAGGGTAGCCACATAATGTCCTTCTGAAGAGGAAGGGATGAATAAACCATGGTGTAACCATCCAATAAAATAACATGCAGCCGAGAAAATGAGTGAACTGAAACTATACATTGGAACACAGACAATTTCTACACATAAGTTGAATGATACAAAGCAAGTTGAAAAAGAAGGCATATACTATGATACCATTTGTTTATATGATTGTTTAGGGATACAAACAAACATAGCTCAAGAATACATGTATATCTAAAAAGAGAAAAAGAGGGATTGGAAGAAAGCAACCCCAAGTTCAAGAGGGTGAGAAATGGCTGTGATCAAGGAGTTAAAAGAATGCTTTCATGATAATGGTCCTGTTTTATATAAAGTATCTGGGCTCTTATTTTACAAATTCTATACATGTTGGTAAATCTGAAACATTTCGTAGGTATTTTTAAGAAACGCATACACGCGCACCCCAAAAACAAGTCCAGTGATAACTCAGGCATCTGAAGAGCAGTACCCGGCTTCAGTCTGTCTCTCAGCTCTGTCTTCCTCTAGATTAGCTCTGTTCATGGACAGGTTCTCCCCTTGTGATGGCAAGAGGGGCAACAAAAGCTTGAGGTTGGTATCCTCACAGTTATGGCTGGAAACTCACACTTTCCCTTCCAAAACTGAGAGAGAGAGAGAGCATTCCACTCTCCTAATAGTCCAGAGGAGAAATCCCCAGTTCCATTCCATAGGATCCCAGTCCAAGCCTGAATCTATTGCATGGGGAAGAAAGGATGGGGGGTACTCTCACATGCCTGGTCTGGGTCCTGTCCCCACCCCTGGATTTGGGGAGTGGGTGAGTGAGTCAATAACATCCACACCACACAGACTGGGTGGGAGGGATGGGTGGTTCCCCAGAGGAAAACCAAGGTGTTGTTAGCAGAAGATGAAATAGATTCTGGATAGATATAAACAACAGATGTCCACTCTAATTAGTGAAAAATTGTTAATTTACTGAAGATACCTTAAGGGACAAGGAAAAGCAGATGTACAACAAAAAGCCTACAGCAGACAAGCTGAGGATACCACTTACAACGCATCTTGCCAGAGCGCCCTACCGTGCTGCCCCACCCCCCAACTCAGATCTTTCTCTTTCTCCTTCCCCCTTTCCCACACAATACCCTGACTTCCTAACTGCCCTCTCTCACTTTTGCAAAGCAACACTGTTAGGTAATCAGGTGAAACATCTATGGCTCAATAGGATGCATTTCTTTAGAATGCAGGAAAGTTTGAGGATTATCCTTTACTACTTGAATATACCATGGAGGGGTCTTATACCCATGCAAGCAATTTATTAAAGCACAACTTCGGAATGTTTGCAAATGTTTAACACAGAGAAATTTTAATACCAGCTGCTATGATGATGATGATGTATTTTCTCCCTTTTACCAACTATATGCTTATTTACAGAATGTTCATTTTATGGTTTTATACTGTGCTTTTATATTTTCTCAAGTCATTCATTATTCCTCTAAAAATCTTATTTTTGTAACAGTTATCTAATAGAACATTATGTGAATGTATCAATTTTTTTAGCAATCATCTATTGTCAGACATTTAGGATATTTCCATTTGTTATAAGTAATGTTGACATTAACATATGTTCATAACTGTTACATTTTTGAGTGTTGCCTTAGGATCTATTCCTAGAATTGGAATTTCTTAGCCAATGGGGTGTGAATATTTTTATGACTCTTGATACAGTTTGCCAAATAGCTCTTCAGAAAAACTAAAACCAGGTACCTCGCTTAGCATTATATAAGTAAAGATAAAGTCATTCTTTAATTCTTAGCTTGTCCTCCTGTGCCCTTTTGATGCAGTCACTATTGAGTTCTGAGTAAACCAGAGAGTCCAATCGTAAGGTAAGGATGCTGACACAGTGGTCTCCCACTGTACTAAGTGTTAAACCCTGCCAGGAAAAAGCAAAATATAGACATACTAATTATATCCTCCCATGCTTTATTCTTTGCCTTTCTTTCCATCCAGTTTCTCAACCCCAAAACTTTTAAATCGTTCTTGATTCTTCCCTTTTCCTCCCTATTCACCATCTTTAATCTTGAATCAACTCCAATCCCTTCTACTTCCAACATATAACTGGAACCTGTAGGCTTCTCTTCATTCCTTTGGCCACTGTGTTGGGTTAAGCCACCATCAACTCGGGCCTGGACTGTTAACATAGCTTCCTTCCTAAGTGCTTTCTAAACTATCCTCACGTTACAAAGGGATCTTTTCAAAATGTAAAGCCATAAAAGCACCTTCCTGCTTAAAACTCTTGAGCTCTCTTACCCATCCTGATTCACCTGCATCACCTCTCTTTCACTGTCTGAGGTTCCAGCCACACTGGCTCCTTTCTGCGCCAGAAGCACTGGAAGCAGACTCCACCTTAAGGTCTCTCCTTCCCCAGCTTTGCATACGGCTGGTTCCCTCAGGTGAGTCAGATTTCGGGTCAGATGTTCCCTCCACAGTGATTCTTCCTTGGCTAGCCAGTCTAGTCTCCTCCCATCCCTCTCATCTCTTCCATATCCTACTGCCAAAAGTGTTGTTCAAAACTACACCTGAACTTGACACCTTATGGCTCATTAAAGAAAGTACAGATAGATACCTTAGTGTGATTTCTCAAGTCTCTCTACGGTCTAATCCAACCTAACTTTCCAGGCTTTTTCCAGCCTAATTCCCATCCCCTACCAACACACACACACACACACACACACACACCTGCCACATTACTCATCATTCCCATTTCTTCCACCCTCCTGGCCTCCACGAATTTGCTCATCTTGTTCCCCTAGGATGAGTATTTCCTACTCTCTAAAGCACTGCTCACTCCTCAAGCCTGTTCTCCAATACAGTCTCTTTTAAGACAAGTTCAGTGCTTCCTCAAGCCAAAATGAATGGTTTCCCTGTAACACAGAGATGACAAGAGATTCCAGTTTAATTGGTGATCATTTTCTAAGGAGAATTTGAGAAGAATTCTGAGATAGTATTCAGGCTATCAGAGAAAGAGATCGAGAAGGAGTTGTGAGATACATATGTATAGTAGTATAAAATACGATACTCTATCATGGGCATGTTTTTTCATGCTTTGTATAATGTTTACTGATTCATACTCTTCCTTTTCCTATATTGCCAGAAACTTAGTTTAGTCTGTTAAGACCTAGTTAAGACACACAATATGTGTCACAGGATGCATACTCAATATATTCTGATTCAACATTTTTAGTCTTTTTTAGAAGGACCTTCCAATATAGACCATTAAGGAGACAATGAAGCTGGAAAACAAATGATGACTGAGGAGTGGCAGGGAATTGACTAAAAGTTGAATCTATTCCCTACTCTTGGCTGAGAAGATGATGCCGACATGGAAGTGTGGTTTTCTAGAAAGAGTCTAGAATCAGATGAGTCTCAGTCTTATTACTAGCTTTGTCACTTCTTGGCTGCTTAAACTTTGGCAAGGTCCTTCATCTCTCTGAACCTCAGTTTCCTTAACTGTGAGATGCAGCCTATAGTACCTATCTCATAGGATGATTAACGAGAAAAAATAGAAAAATCTAAGAAGATTGTGTGTAGCGCTTTACTGGCTCCTGGTCGATCCTAGGTCCCTCCCGTCTCATTGGCCAGATGGGCATTTGAGGGCTCTCTCACTTAATGTGGAGATGCCTGCCCTACTTCAGATGACAGAGAAAGGAAAGATCTTTCCTAATAGAAAGGATGACCGACATAAACCCAAATGACAATTCAGAGCCTAGACTTCCTGAGTCTGATTTGGCAATAAGGAATTAAGTTTTTCTGAGGTCACTTTCCATCTCATCAGTCTTGGCTTTATTTTGGCCCTTCCACCTCCATTTTCATGTAGCAAACAGACTATTAAGCCACACCACATTCAACACCTCAAGAAAATGCCCCACCTGTCCTTGAGCAAGGCTCACCTGAGGCTCTGGTTAGCGAGGAAAGAAAAAAGACAGTAAAAATAGCACCTATGCCGATCCATTTCCTGAAAGCTCACCTCTGGAGCTTACGTTACCTGTGAATTAATTATAACAAAGTGACACTTAATCTTCTGAGCAAAGAATAAAGCCATTTCCATTTCTCATCTCTCTGTTGGACTTCCCATTTAAATACATACACACACACTTTTCCCCCCAAATATGGGCTCTTGAATTTGAATGTTCTTATGTCTCTCATACCTCAAATATAAACCCTTCCCAGCCCCCACCACTTGTGTGGTTTGCTCAAGAAAGAAGCTAAGAGATTAGGAAGCTCTTAGCACTGAGCACTGTGTGTATCTAACTAATTCTCCAAATCTCATTCCCAGTAGCTTGCTGGTTTACTAAAAACTAAGGGCATAAAATATAGTCACAGAAGGACCCTGATGTGCCCCCATTTTACAGATGGGACAACTGAGGCCTGAGAATAGAGAGATTTTCTCAAGGTGAGACATCTAGGCAACAGCAGAACCACTTTCTAGTCCATCGCTTTTCTATTACACCCTATTCAAAATCACACGGGCCTGAACATATTTCCCATTTTCTGATTACACTACTTGGGAAACGATTTGTTAATTACCAATGGCCAACATTTACTGAGCGTTGGCTGGGTATGACCTGATTTATATCTATTATTTTATTTGGGCCTCACCGGAACCCCAAGTGGCTCAGTTAATATCTCCATTTTATAAACGAGAGCGCTGAAGATTAGAAAAGGGTCGATAACTTTCCCAGGGTTTTGTAGCGATGAGTGAAGTAGTATTTGAACCCAGGAATTTTGACCTCGGAGGATGAGTGCTAAACCACTACCTGATCCTGTTTCCTTACTCTGAGACCCTTCCTGGTAGTGATCCCTTTAGGAGCATTAGATATCTAACAGAAACCAAGATGCACAGTGCCGGAGGTCAAGGCCAGTGAGTGTGCGAAGCCCACGCAGCTGGTGCACCGCCAAAGGGGGGCAGGGTGGTGAGGGGCCCACCTAGGCTCTGTGCAGCTGGCATCGGGAGCGTGGAAAGGTCAAGCCTCTAGCATTGCTCTGGACTTGTTCTGTCATCTGATCTACAAGAAGAGACAGCTAACTACCAACAGCAGGGTCCAGTCAGTTCCCAGCTTCCTCAGTTGTCAAGGGTAGCTGCCATGGCTGTGCCCAGGGCTATGGAAACTGCATAGCCCAAGAAGTGGAGGCATCCGTGTCATGGTTTCTATATATGCTCCCTAGGGAAAGAAGTATTTATCCATCCTATCCTCTCCCCACTCTGCTAATGGACTCCATCAGTGCTTCTGGGTCAGTGCAGGGAGTAGGAATCCTGCTCTGGTCTGGAGAGTAGAGCCCAGTTTTGCTGATTTAGCTGGTTTAGTCACCAGCAGAGAACCTGTCATCTAGTTTCACTCCTGTCATTTGCTCCTCTCCCTGCACTATCACTTTTTTGTCTCTGGGTCTGCCTTTTCCCATTTGTTTAAAGGAAAGTGTGAACTCTAGTGAAGCTGCATCTAAGATAAATGTGTCTAGCTGACAGGTTCTACATCCCTCATGCTCTGGGTTTTGATGGTTGAATAGGAGCTGAAGTCCCCAGACAGATGCAGGGACCCAGGCACTGTGCTGGTAATAAAGCAAGGACCAGTGAGAGACAAGTGAAGAAGGCAGCAGGAGCAGCCCAGGAAAGATGTTGGAGAGGAGAACGGCCGCTGAGGTTCCTAGGAACACAGAAGGGCAACCTCCTCACACCTTTGTCATAAGAGGGTCTCTCTTTGTAGAGCTTCAAGGAAGGTACAGACAGGCTTTCAGGGCTTGGAATCTTTTTTTGCTCCACCCATTGCCTAGCATCTTCAGTTCAGTTCAGTTCAGTTCAGTTCAGTTCAGTTCAGTTGCTCAGTCGTGTCCGACTCTTTGCAACCCCATGAATCACAGCACGCCAGGCCTCCCTGTCCATCACCATCTCCCGGAGTTCACTCAGACTCACGTCCATCGAGTCCGTGATGCCATCCAGCCATCTCATCTCGGTCATCCCCTTCTCCTCCTGCCCCCAATCCCTCCCAACATCAGAGTCTTTTCCAATGAGTCAACTCTTCACATGAGGTGGCCAAAGTACTGGAGCCTCAGCTTCAGCATCATTCCTTCCAAAGAAATCCCAGGGTTGATCTCCTTTAGAATGGACTGGTTGAATCTCCTTGCAGTCCAAGGGACTCTCAAGAGTTTTCTCCAACACCACAGTTCAAAAGCATCAATTCTTCGGTGCTCAGCCTTCTTCACAGTCCAACTCTCACATCCATACATGACCACAGGAAAAACCATAGCCTTGACTAGACAGACCTTAGTCTGCAAAGTAATGTCTCTGCTTTTGAATATCTTACATCCAAGTTTTATTCTGATCCATTCTCAGAACCACCAAGAAGAACACTTCTTCATCCACAATCTTGAGAAAAATAAGCTGTGAATTTCAAAGCCTCCTTAGAAATAGGCAGATTTGAATTTTGAAACAGATTTGTTTTTAATGGTGCTTCAGTAAGAATAATGGACTTCCCTGGTAGCTCAGATGGTAAAGAATATGCCTGCAGTGCGGGAGACATCAGTTCAGTCTCTGGGTTGGGAAGATCTCCTGGAGAGGAGAATGGCTACTCACTCCAGTATTCTTGCTTGGAGAATTCTATGGACAGAGGAGCCTAGTGGGCTACAGTCCAAGGGGTCACAAACAGTCAGACATGACTGAGCGACTAACACTTTCACTTTCAATTAGAATAATACTTACTAGCTCCATGGTCTAAGATGGCCTCTAGAAAACTCTCTGGAGAAAATGAGATAGCAGTTTCTATCATCCAGATATGGAGGCATGTTTGCTCACCAAACGAGGATTCAAAATGACCTAGACTAGCCAGAACACACGGCAGGAATAAAAGGTAGCAGAGAGAAACATCAAGGCCAGCATTTGGGTCAAAAAATTAAATTTCTCACCAACCAGAGTCCTTGCAACAGGTCCTGGGGAACAGGCTCCAGTGGGCACAATAGCCAGCAGGGCTACATATCACCTTGGGCTGAGCTAATGAAAGAAGAATGCTTGTGTTTGTGAATCATGGTGGCTTACAAGTGTTCTGGAGTAGAGTCTTCATCTGCTATACAGGAAATTCACATATGCCATTACTCAGATGTGCCTTCATACCTACTATCCAAAGGTAGCCCAGAGTATATGCAAAGGACTTAGGCAGGTCTAGATTCAAAGCCATATTCAGCTTACTGTCTTGGAGAACTTGGGCAAGTTACAGTAGAGCCACTGTTTCTTTAGCTGTCCCAAAATATGCTTCCCTTGACTGGTTGTTGTAAGTAATAAAGATAATGTATGGTTACACTTCTCAGATTAGGCTGGCAAATTCCTAGGAGTATTTGGCAGTATGCTTGGGAGTATGGGAGGCCATGGCATAAATACAAGGCGTGTTCCCAGTGTTTCTCTTTTACTCAATGGCAAATCGTTTACAACCTATTTTTATAGTAAGCCAAAGAGGGATCTGCTATTGAGTAGAAAGAAAAATCTGCTGCCATGTTTAAAGCTTGAAGTGGGAAGGAATTTTCAAGACAGCTGCCGCATGGCCTACACCCTTAGCTCCTTAGGGGTGCACACTCCCTTTCTCTGTCTTCAGGCTGCTTCGGCAGGAAATTTGACTTGCTTTGGGGCACATGAAATACTTTGGCACATGGTAAATGGTCAATAATTATTAAATGTTGTTATTTGAAATTTCTGGAATGAGGTCATCCTATTAGTCCCTGCATACGTGTATAATAAGGTCCAGTGAGGGCTATCCCTTTTTAAGAGGGACGCAATCAAACAAGAATGTGTCTAGATTAAAGAATGATGGTCTCGTGGCCAAGTTGGTAAGAGGTCCGAAATCCTATTACATGAGAAATTGTTCTAGTCACGGGGACTCTTTATCCTGCAGAAGTGAAAAGAGGACAAGGGAGATTCTTCCAATATCTGAGGATGTGAGAGGAAAAAGAGCAAAGATAATGAATTAGCAGATGAGGACCAACCAAGGGAAGCAAATAGGAAGCAGACTGAAAGTCACTGTCGTGTCCGACTCTTTGTGACCCCATGAACTATACAGTCCTTGGAATTCTCCAGGCAAGAATACTGGAGAGGATAGCCTTTCTCTTCTCCAGGGGATCTTTCCAACCTAGGGATTGAACCCAGGTCTCCTGCATTGCAAGCAGATTCTTTACCAGCTGAGCCACAAGGGAAGCCCAAGAATACTGGTGTGGGTAGCCTATCCCTTCTCCAGCAGATCTTCCCGACCCAGGAATTGAACCAGGGTCTCCTGTATTGCAGGCGGATTCTTTACCAACTGAGCTATCAGGAAAGCTCAAGAAGCAGATTAAACCTCTATATAAAAAAAAGAAACACTTTTTGAGTTGTCTGGCAGAGGGAAGCAGAATATAATGGTTAAGCACTCAGGTTCTAGAATCAGAATCATGGAGTTCAAATCATAGCTTTGATTTGTAATAGTTTTGTGAATTTGGGACAAGTTTGTTAACTCTTTGGTTTGCTTTCCTCATCTTTAAAATGGTGATGAATAAATAGTGCCCATAGGATTACCGTGAAGACTAACAAAAATATGTAAAGCACCTAGATACGTAGTAAATGCTCAATACACTACTTTATACAGAAGCTGGCTGCAAGTGTACATTTGGGAGTGTTATGGACTGAATGTTTGCGTTCCCCCAGAATTCATGTCAAAACCCTGGCTTTTAGTGGTGTTAGATGACGGTATTAGGAGACCTTTGGGAGGTGATTAGGATTAGATGAGGTTATGAGGGTGGAGCCCTCATGAATGGGATTAATGCCACTAGGAGAGTCACAGAGAGCTTGCTTTCTGTCTCTTCTTTCCTGCCATGTGAGAACACAGTGAGAAGGTAACCATCTTTAAAACAGAAAGCAAATCCTCATTAGACAGTAAATATGCAGGTGCCTTGGTCTTGGCCTTCCTAGCCTCTCGAACTATGAGAAAGAAATGTCTGCTGTTTAAGCCACCCAGTTTATGGTATTTTTGTTACAGCAGCCAAAATATGCTAAGACAGAAAGACACAAGGGTGTTAAAGTCAAGGATGTCATAAGACTGTTTTTCTAAAAGAGAACATATACAAAGAAAAGAGAACCAAACAAACCAAAGCTCTGCAGTTCCAGGATTGCAGTATTAGAGAGCAAATAGCCAAAAATCCAAATAACAGTGGCTTAACTTACTAATAATTTTACATATTAAGAATCATGGAGGTGGGCAGTTCTGATATTAGTCTGAGTTCAGTAATGTTATCAAGGACCCAGGCTGTTTCTTTTCTCTGCCCTGCCATTTTCTACATATTGACTTTCCATATTCACACTTGTGACTTCATGGGCTCAAGGTGGCTTCCAAAGCCTAAATTCCAAGACTTCACTTAACTACATTCAAGGCAGAAATATGAAGGAGGGACAAAAGATTCCACTTCATGAAATTCTGTCTTTCATATGGAAAAACAGTTCTTCTCAGAAGTCCTCCAGCAGTTTTGTCCTTATGCACCATTGACTGAGATTAAAATTTTCATATTCAAGCAACCATAATATACGCTTCAGATCTGAGGTGGGAGCCTGCTGCTGCTGCTGCTGCTAAGTCACTTCAGTCATGTCCAACTCTGTGGGACCCCGGAGACAGCAGCCCACCAGGCTTCCCCGTCTCTGGGATTCTCCAGGCAAGAACACTGGAGTGGGTTGCCATTTCCTTCTCCAATGCATGAAAGTGAAAAGTGACAGTGAAGTCACTCAGTCATGTCTGACTCTTAGCAACCCCATGGACTGCAGCCTACCAGGCTCCTCCATCCATGGGATTTTCCAGGCAAGAGCACTGGAGTGGGGTGCCATTGCCTTCTCCGAGGTGGGAGCCTACCTTCCCTAAAAATCAGTAGATCTCTGCCTAAGAGTTAAACAAAATGTAGGGGCGATGACTGCTGAGTAGCTGTCATTTGTCACATTTGGGCAGCACCAATATTTAAAGGGTTAGGAGAAGGGAAGAGGACAGTGAAGGATATTGAAAAGGAAATGCCATATAATTTGGAGGAAAACGAGGGGGAGTGTCAAGGAAACAAAAAAGTAAGGAAGCTTCAAAGAGGAGAGAGAGATCCATCACAGTCAAATGTCTCCATCTTTGGGTCAAAAAGAACTGAAGGGTCCACTTCCCTGGTGATTTATAAACTGGACAAGAGGCATTTCAGTGGTGGATGGGAGTAGGAGCCAGAGGGAAAGATACAAGAAGCTACACGAAGTGAGGGAATGAAGCGGGAAATGGAGATGACTCTTTCTAGTAGTTTAGCTGTAATGACAAAGACAGGGATAATATGAAGAGGAGAAGACACGGTCGGGGCGGGGGTGGAGGGTTGGATTTTTTAAGGAGAATCTTGCAGTGCACCTATTTAGGGAGATAAAGCCAAAGTAAAGGGGTATATTAAATATTTAGGAAAGGGAGGAAGAAAGAGGATGAAGATTGTGTAGGAAAGGACAAGGTCAATGCTATGCGCAGAGGCCAACCCTAGATAAGAAGAATGATATCTTTTCCTCTGAGATGTCATGGTAGGAGGGAGTTGGAGAGTTGGGGGGAGGAAGAAGGAAGTAAGGACCAGTATGGACACAGATAAAACCTGAGTCTGAGGTTCATAGCAAGGTCCTCACAGGGATCTGCAATACCAAGCACGTGGGAAAGGAAGAGGGGTGGGGGTGTAGCGGAAAAGAGCTTCCCATAAACTGTTAACCTCAGAAAATCTGGTTGTTTCCAGCTGTGGACATAGAGGAAAGAAGGGAAAGAACATATTTACCCCCTCTTTCTCAGGAGAGTTTAATATCAGTCCCCTTGTTCTTAGTCACTCAGTCATGTCTGATTCTTTGCAACCCCATGGACTGTAGCCCACCAGGCTCCTCTGTTAGTGGGGATCCTCCAGGCAAGAATACTGGAGTGGGTTGCCATCCCCTCCTCCAGGGGATCTTCCCAACCCAGGGATTGAACCCACGTCTCCCACATTGCAGGCATATTCTTTACCATCTGAGTCACCAGTTTTAATGAAAACAGGCACCATAGGACCAGCGAGACATACGGCTGAATCCTTTCTTCAGAAAAGGCCTCCATGCCCAATAAAGTATTTCCTCACACCCAGCTTCAAGGGTAGAGAACAACACTCCTTCTCTGCCCTTGGTACTCATCTATGGGGAGCTTTTAGAGGCAATACCATTGACATGTGTCCTGAACAATGGATTTATTGTTTCCTGTGGTTCAGGTATCATGAGTCTTCAATTAAGAGAAAGTTTTATTTTCATTCCCAGATATATTTTAGGGAAAAAAAATCAATCCATTGGAGACAATACTGGCTCATCTTCATCAGGAAAGATGTCTTCAACCCAGTGTTCCTATAAAACAGCCATAACTCAGACAAAATATTCCATCAGGGACAACAAAACAATCATTGACAGACTGCAATCAAAATGTAGTTGAAAACCAATTTTATTCAAAATTATCCCATTTTTACATTTTGGCTTGGATGTCATTTAGGATTGATGGGGAATGTTAGGCTCTAATTTTTTTATCCCTTTGAAATACAGCTTTAAAAATGAATTAAAATGCAAGAGAATTTTTGAGGGATGATAACAAATTAAGATACATTTTATTACATCTAGAAGATAGGTAGTTACTGCCTTCTTTTCAAAGATAAGCACATGAAGAAAGATAAAAAGATTCTCCCCAAGTCACAGAGCTGAGTATCAGAGTGTGGAGATGAACCCAGGTGTTCTTACTGATTTCTACTAGCCCAGGTTTCCATGTCTTTAAAAAAGGGAGTGATAGACATCACAAATGCATATTAAATAAGATGAAACATTTAAAATCATCCTCTTCCATGGATTGTGGTTAGAGAAAAGGTTGGAACAGGTCAAACAAAAAGCTGTTGAGAAATTCCAGCAGGGATGCAGTCAGCTTCAGTGTGGGAGGCCCATGGGTCAAGAATTTTGATTGTAAAGGATTAAAACTGACTAGCTAAGTGAAAGCAATGAATTTGTTGGTTGGGCTTTGAGTGACTTCTAGGCTCAGTTGAAAGTCTGGGGAGCCTGGTTTGAGCAAGGGGCTAGAGGTAGGGAGGCTGAGTGGCCACACTCATAGCTATGGGCACATCTCAGAGACAGTCTGCTTAGACACTGGACACAGCCTCTGCCCTACAACTGCTGCCACCACAGGACCCTTGATACCATACTTCAGTCACCCAAGTGAATTCAAAATGAGTCAGTTGATTAGATGTAAATCTGGTTGCAGTATCTCATCACCCACCATGTTCTATGCAACAGCTTCCAGAGATGAAGAGAGCAAATATCTAGCCTCTTTCACTTCTGTACACTTATAAAGGCAATCCCCCCAAATATGGAAAGGAGTTTCAGATTCTAGACCTCAAACAAATGGCAAATATTCATTACAGATGGTGTACTTAAATAATACTCTGCCTTTTCAATATTTGATTATTTATTTTTATTTGGCTGAACCAGGTCTTAGTTGCAGCATGTGGGATCTAGTTCCATGACCAGGGATCGAACCAGGGACCCCCTGCATTGGGAGTGTGGAGTCCTAGGCACTGGACCACCAGGGAAGTCCCAAATCATAGTTTTCTTAATCTGACTTCCATCTTCCTGTGATTCTCATCCCCTGGGACTTCCTCATCTATAACTCCTCAGATTGGTGGGCTCCTCACGTTCTCATGTCTTGACAGAGCATCCCCATTCCCAAGTCCATGCTCCTTTTCTTCTCCCTTTTTCTGAAAAATCTCTCAGATTTGACCCATGATTTCCTAACTCTCCAAATCCTACTTATTGAAGTAGTAGTATTGATGCCTATAGTTCTATCATCTTCTAAGAAACTTCCCCTAATGAAAGAAGTCCTTGTTTATATCCTAGATCTCACTGTCCCCCTCTCTTGGAAGCATATCCAGTCTCATTCACAGGATTAATGACTTGACCGTATTTATCACTGCTTCGTTAATCAATTGATGGACATGGTAATATGGAGAGCAGATCAGGAATCATTGTCTTGAGTACCACCAACTTGATATACTTCCATGGGCAAGTCACTATTATCTTAAGCTGCTGCTTTGGAAAGAATAGAATAGATGAAATCATGGCTTCCAACTTGGGTCTTCGTTAGAATCATCTGGGAAAGGGAGGTGGTGGGGGTAGGCATGGGAACTCAAATATAAATTTCCAAGATCCAACACAAACCCTCTGAATCTTCCAGAGTGAACCCAGGAATCTACAAGGACTTTTTCGTATTGTTTTGTTTCTCTTCCTTCCTTCCTTTCTTTTTCCTCCTTTCTTCTTTCCTTCCTTTCCTTCTTTCTTTTGGTTTTGCTTTAAGGGTACCAATTTATCCTGAGAATAAGCTGGATTGGGGACCCCAGAATGGAAAATTTTCTTATACCCTTTAGCTCTAAGCCATGATGAGGTAGAAACACAGAAAGCTTACATCTCTGAGGTCTGACTTTGGCTCTGAAACTTCCCAGCTCCAGAACGTGACCAAGTAACTCAACATCACCAAGCATCAGTTTCCTCTTTTCAGAAATGAGAATGATAAACATACCTACCCTATGAAATTTTTGCAAGGATTCAGTGAGATAAGGCTTGCTGCTCTGAGCCCATGCCTGGCCTGTGAACAGCACTCAGGAATGCTTGCTGGATTATTGTGATGATGAGAGGAGAGCTAAGCCACCCGGCTATGTTGGGGGAGGCTGGAAGAAAGCTGGTGGAAACATGACTTTCTTTTTTCTGTTTTTGTGCTTGATTTAACTGTGTAAAAATATAACTGATGAACTTAAAATGTTCAGGATGTTGGCGTTTTTCCCCCTTTTTTCTGGCTGCAGCTTCTCAGAAGATGCGTTCCCAAAGAGGAACATCTCAGCCCCACCAACCAGTATGTGACTCGCTCCTGCGTCTTGGCTCAGGCCTGAATGTGGTCCATAGTAAGCGGCTTTGCCTTAGTGACTCAGCATAGTAGGCCCTTTTTCATTTCTCTCTCATTCCCCAGCCAAGAAATGCTTCCCACTTCTCTCTGCCGTCTGCTACTGAGATCGCATTCTGTATCATCTACTGGGAGATAACACAGTTAAATCGATGCTGGGAACCTTATAAGGCTATAAACACCGCTTTGCAGGATGGACGTCATAATAGCAAATTGAGGGCGAGTGCCAATAATAGATTTCTTGGGTTTCTTTTTTGCTTTTGCACATTCTTCAGGGTTCTCCGAGGGGGGACTGAAATGATATGGCAACCCCAAAATAGTCCAGGGAATCAGACTGAAGAAGGAGTCTTGAGCAGGCAGGCAAACCAAATACAGCCCACGCCTTCTCAGCCCCAAATCTGCCTCCCCTAAAAAAGTGAAAGGGCTTCTTTGGTGGCCCCGGATTAGAGCAATGGGAAGATGGCTTTGGTATTGGACAGCTCTGGGTCTTGTTCCCTCTGCCTCCTACCAGCTACCTGACCCTGGGTCTACTTCCTAATTATCCTGTTCCTGGTCCTTGTAATGAATAAGTGTCTGCTGATAAAATGAGATGGCAAAGTAAGCCTGCCCGCCACACAGTAGGGGCTCAAAATGCGTTCACTCAATTTGCATTCTTTCTTTCCAAAAATAGCCCCACATTGGCAGGAGCAGTCCATTTTAAATGTGCAACTTCCACCACAGAGTGATTCTAGATTGTTCTAGCAGGAGAGAATTCACTTCACCAAGAGATCCTTTGAACCTGCTATATGATGTAGTAAAAAAGACACTCAACTCAAACACTAGTCCTGTTTTTTAAATCTTTTTTTTAATATTTATTCATTTGGCTGTGCCAGGTCTTAGCTGTGGTATGTGGGATCTAATTCCCAGACCAGGGATGGAAACTAAGCCCCCAGCATTGGAAGCACAGAGTCTTAGCCACTAGAAACCAGGGAAGTTCCCCACTTGTCCTGTTTTGTGACTTACCATCTTTGTGTCCTTGCAAATGTTATAAAGAGTTTCTACAATTGCCAAGGGCTTCCTAGGTGCAAAGCACTACGTGTGCGTGCTAAGTCGCTTCAGTCGTGTCTGACTCTTTGCAACCCTGTGGACTGTAGCCCACCAGGCTCCTCTGTCCATGGGACTTTTCAGGTCAGAATACTGAAGTGGGTTGCCATTTTCTCCTCCAGGAGATCTTGCCAGGCACTTACTGAATGCTTAATATGCTTTATTTTACTTTTTCTCATAGCAACCCCTACACAGTAAAAATTACTGTCCTCTCATTATAAAGGACAAAGAAAATAACTTACCCAAGTGCACATCACTATAAAGGGTGAGGCTTGAATTTAAACCCAGTTTTGTCTGGCTCTAGAGTCCCTGTTTCTCATTACCATATACCTGGCTCCTGCTTTCTGTTCCTGACTTCACTTTCTCTATCTGTGAAAAAGGGGATGATAATCAAAGCCTACTTCCCAGGGCTTTCTAGAGGTGAACACAGAAAATAGGCACTAATAGGACAGTTTATTTAAAGAACCACAGTTATTATCACACAGTTATAATATCCTCTTTGGTCTTTAGAAAACAATCCCTGTCTCCAAAAATCAGAACTTTAAGGATGACGGCTCTTGCCTGTGCTGAGGACAAGGTGGCTTTTGCAGCTACATGATTGTATATTGAGTAGGGTAGAGTACACACTAAATCTGTATTTATACTTGGGAAACCACGCTGTGCTTAAATTAGCACTTGAAGAATAGACACTTCTCTAAAGCTGCCCTTCTTAAGTAACACAGACTAACATTTCTGTAACTACAGACAACAGTATTTTGAAAGCAATAGCAAGATGCCTTGAGTTCATCCTTAATCCTTACCTGCCCCTCTCCAATCACACCTCCCAGCTTCACCTCACCCCCCAGCAACCAGCATCTATCTTAAACCGAAGCTCTTTTCCAACATCTGTGGTTCAAGCAAGGGCTGAATAATAAAAGACTGCCAAAGATTTCTCCAAGATCCTGGTTTGTTCAACAGTATGTTACTCAGAAGTCACAATATTCATCACAAAGTGGCTCAGAAACACTTGATTGATCAGAGATGCCCCAGGCATCATCACAGTAAGAAAGGTATCAATTTTCCAAATTTATGAAAACCATAGAAATGGCATCCAAGCTTTGTCCAGAGATTTGCTCTAATTTACTAGGGTCACTGTACCTATTGCCTGGTAACCCCCAAATTCAGCCTGGCTGCCTCCTTGGGCTTTGCTCTGGGGATTCTATCCTTATTGATGCCTTTCTGCCCAGACATAAGTTAGTTGCTCAGTCATGTCCAACTCTTTGTGACCCCATGAACTGTAGCCCTCCAGGCTCCTCTATCCATGGAATTTTCCAGGCAAAAATACCAGAGTGAGTTGCCATCTCCTTCTCCAGGAGATCTTCCTGACCCAGGGATTGAACCGAGGCCTGCAGCATTGCAGGCAAACTTCATCTGAGCCACCAGAGAAGCCCAATAAATACCCAGACATATATTTGTGTATACCAAATATACACAAATTAGGAATTGACCTGGTGGCTCAGACAGTAAAGCATCTTCCTGTAATGCGGGAGACCCAGGTTTGATCCCTGCATTGGGAAGATCCCCTGGAGAAGGAAATGGCAACCCACTCCAGTATTCTTGCCTGGAAAATTCCACGGACAGAGAAGCCTTGTAGGCTACAGTCCATGGGATCTCAAAGAGCTGGACATGACTGAGCGACTTCACTTCGTATACACAGTGTGTGCCTGCATACACACGCCATGCACATCCCCAATTCCCAAGGAAACCAAATAAGGTGGGAAAATCAAAAATCAGAAGAAACTGCAAAAGAGCTCTCTGACCCTGTTGCCAGATTCTCCCTAGACCTATAGCTCTGAGACCCCTCTGAGATTTCTGTAAGGTTGTGAGCATTCCTTATTATTTCATTTAGAAATGAAGAGTGATGTCTTTAAGTTGAGAATAAATAACCACGTAATTGAGCTTCACAATGAATAACCAAAAGAGATGCTAATTTTAAAGCAATCACCCAGCCAGTAGAGCAAGCAGAAGCCGACTTTTGATCTGAAAGTCACCTTTGCCCAATAAAATATTATAGGTGTGGGAAGCAAGGAGAGAGAGGAAAAATATGAATATTAAATATTTTCCTCATTCTCTGAATAGCTGTAAATAGGGGAGTGAGTAAGTACATTAAATTATGATACATCTGTACAATGGAAAATTGTACAGCCAATAAAAAATGAGAATTTCAAGTACTAACAGGGAAAGATGTCTAAGTTATATTGTTATGAAAAATAGAATTACAGTGTTATTATATTAATCCATTTAGGCAAAGGCAATCATATGAAAAAAAAGAATGCCTTTACTTATATCTGTGGAGTAAGATTTTGGAGAATTATTATTTTCTAAGCTATTCATTTCTATAAATTTTGTTTTTAAAGATTAAGAATCCACTATGCTGATAACCAGAAAAGGTGATGAGGCTGAGCTAAATTATCTTCTCTTCTCTATGGAAACCAATAACCTTGAGACCTTGAGATCTAGGGAGCCCCTGCAATGATATCTACAATAGCATGCCCTGGGTCCTTCATTTCCCTGTATAAGCCGATGTATTTGGAAACCCAGACATGCCACATTCTAGCCAAATCTCTTCTCTTCTATTTTTGAAAAACTAGAAAAACCACAGTGACTTATGTTCATCATTTCTGGTCCAGCGGTGGCCAAGTGGGTGGGTGGCAGAGTTCCAGGTTCTGATGGATGACAAGACTTCAGTGGCCAAAATGTTAAAGACCTTCTTCTTCTCCTTTTGTGGGTTTTCTTTTTTTCCTCTTCAGCACTGGCAAAACACATTTACAAAGTTGTTATAATGACAGGTCATCAGTCATCAGTCTGTAACATTGCCAAGGGCCAGTCCTCCTGCTCAGCATGGACTCTGATCACTTGTCAAAGGAGAATGGCGTCTGGAAAGTATGAAATTTTTTCTTTCCCACTTTTTTTGGCTGCACAGTGCAGCATGTGGGATCTTAGTTCCCCGACCAGGGATTGAACTTGCATGCCTTGGAGGGGAAGCATGGAGACTTAACCACTGGACTGCCAGGAGAGTCCGTGTTTGAAATATTTTAACTGAGAAGAATCATGAGAGGGGACACTTGGTCTAAGGTTTCCTTTCATCTAATTTCTTGGCAGAACTTCTGATTAGAGAATTGGAGACCCCCACCTTGGATAGCCAAGAAGAAATCATAGATTTAATATGTGACTACATGTCCATTTACAGAGGAATGAATAAAGAGCATGTGGTACATATATGCAATGGATTATTACTCAGCCATAAAAAAGAACAAAATAAAGCCTTTTGCAGCAACATGGATGAACTTAGATTGTCACACTAAGTGAAATAAACCAGAGAAAACCAAATGTCATATGATATTGTTTATATGTGAAATCTTTAAAAATGATAAAAATGAACTTTTTTTTTTTACAAACTTTGTAAATTTTGTAAATTTGTTTTTACTAAACAGAAATAGAGTCACAGAAAACAGACTTATGGTTAAACCGGAGGAAAAAGTGGGGATGGGGATTGGGAGATTGAGGTTAACATGTACACACTACCGTAAATAAAATGGATAACTAATGAGGACTTACTGTATAACACAGGGAACTCTACTCAGTACTCTGTGCGTTAGTTGCTCAGTCATGTCTGATTCTTTGTGATTCCATGGACTGTAGCCCACCAGGCTCCTCTTCCATGGACTCTCCAGGTAAGCATACTGGAGTGGGTTGCCATTTCCTACTCCAGGGGATAATCCCAACCCAGGGATTGACCCCCTGGTCTCCTGCATTGCAGACAGAGTCTTTACTATTTCACTTTGATGAGGACTGCAATGGCACCCCACTCCAGTACTCTTGCCTGGAAAATCCCATGGACGGAGGAGCCTGGTGGGCTGCAGTCCATGAGGTCGCTAAGAGTCGGATACGACTGAGCGAATTCACTTTGACTTTTCACTTTCATGCATTGGAGAAGGAAATGGCAACCCACTCCAGTGTTCTTGCCTGGAGAATCCCAGGGATGGTGGAGCTTGGTGGGTTGCCATCTATGGGGTCGCACAGAGTCGGACACAACTGAAGCGACTTAGTAGTAGTAGTAGTAATAGTATATGGGAAAAGAATCTAAAAAGGAGTGGATACATATATATGTATAACTGATTCACTTTGATGTACAGCAGAAACTAACACAACATTGTAAACCAACTATACTCCAATAATAATTTTTAAAACTAAATAAATAATAAAATGAAATATGACTACAAGTAGCCAAACTGAGTGTTAAACACTTTTGTTACAAACACTTGTTGGTGATCTTCAGAAACCACACGAACCCGTTTTTTCCAAGGACCACAGTTATCTACATGCTTTTTTTACATAAGTTTCCCAGAGCCTCTCAATCCCAGTTTCATCCAAGATGAGCACCTGACCCACTGGGACCAATCAAATTTTTCTGGCAATCTGTGATTACAAATCAGATTAATCCATTTCCTTTTTTTAAATTTTTTATTTTATTTTACTTTATAATACTGTATTGGTTTTGCCATACATTGACATGAATCCGCCACGGGTGTACATGAGTTCCCAATCCTGAACCCCCCTCCTACCTCTCTCCCCATATCATCTCTCTGGGTCATCTCAGTGCACCAGCCCCAAGCATCCTGTATCCTGTATTGAACCTAGATTGGCGATTCATTTCTTACATGATAGTATACATGTTTCAATGCCATTCTCCCAAATCATCCCACCCTCTCCCTCTCCCACAGAGTCCAAAAGTCTGTTCTATACATCTGTGGCTCTTTTGCTGTCTTGCATACAGGGTTATCATTACCATCTTTCTAAATTCCATATATATGTGTTAGTATACTGTATTGGTGTTTTTCTTTCTGGCTTACTTCACTCTGTATAATCGGCTCCAGTTTCATCCACCTCATTAGAACGGATTCAAATGTATTCTTTTTAACGGATGAGTAATACTCCATTGTGTATATGTACCACAGCTTTCTTGTCCATTCGTCTGCTGATGGACATCTAGGTTGCTTCCATATCCTGGCTATTATAAACAGTGCTGCAATGAACATTGGGGTACACATGTCTCTTTCAATTCTGGTTTCCTCGGTGTGTATGCCCAGCAGTAGGATTGCTGGGTCATAAGGCAGTTCTATTTCCAGTTTTTAAGGAATCACCACACTGTTCTCCATAGTGGCTGTACTAGCTTGCATCCATTTCCTTTTTGAGGCTAGAGATGATTATCCCCCCAAACCGGGAGCTTTGGCACTGGTACAAGTCAAGAGAATGTGCCAGTGGTTTGACCATTGTTTAAAACAGTTTAGTTACTCAAAAAAATAAACATAGAATTATTAGATGATCCAGAAATTCTCCTTCTGAGTATATACCCAAAAGAATTCAAAGCAGGGACTTGAGCAGATACTTGTATACCAACATTCATAGCAGCATTATTCATAATAATCAAAAGGTGGAAGCAAACCAAATGTCCATCAACAGACGAATGGATAAACAAGATGTGTGTGTGTGTGTGTGTGTATACATATATATATTTAATATCAGTCTTAAAAAGGAGTGAAATTCTGACACATGTTACAACATGGCTAAACCTTGAAGGTATTACTCAAAATGAAATAAATCAGACATAAAAAGATAAATATCAAATGATTCCACATATATAAGGAATCTAGAATAAATTCATACAGACATGAAATAGAATGGTGATTGTCAGAAAATAGAAGTGGGTAGGGTGAAATGGGGAGTTGTGAAATGGGTTTCAGTTTGGGAAGATAAAACACTTCTGGAAATGAATGTGACTATATTTAGTACCACTAAATGGTATACCTAAAACTGGTTGTAATAATTAATTTTATATGATGTATGCTAAGTTGCTCCAGTCATGTCCGACTCTTTGTGACCCCATGAACTGTAGTCTGCCAGGCTCCTCTGTCCATGGGATTCTCTAGACAAGAGTACTGGAGTGGGTTGCTGCACCCTCCTCCAGAGGATCTTCGCGATGCAGGGATGAAATCCACATCTCTTTTGTCTCATGTTTCCTGCATTGACAGGCAGATTCTTTACCACTACTGCCACAATTAAAAACAAGGAAAAACGCACCACAAACTCTGGGCAATATTGGAGTTAGAGTTCAAGAAATGTGAAGCCAGGACAGCAGCTTTGAACAAAATGCATTCAATTCAACTGCACAGATATTTCCTGAGTACCTATTATGTGGTGTGCCAACTGAGAGATTATACAGAGGATTTAGAGATTAATGAGACCTTGTCTAAGCATCAGGGAGCTCACCTTCTAGGGGAGATTTCAGAAAGTACACAAATGCAAAGCAAAAGGTAACAAAACTACAAATGAAAAACAAAAAACAAATACACCTTGGAGGATTGAGAATTCAAGGAAGACTTCATTGTAATCCACACCTGAGATGTGCCAGGATGTATTGGTAGCTGCTATAGACTGAATAGTTCACCCTCAAAATTCACATTGAAATCTAATCCAAAAAGTGATAGTATTTCTAGGTGAGGCCTTTGGGAGGTGATGAAGTCTTAAGGGTGGAGCCCTCAAGGATGGGGTTAGTGCCCTTATAAAAGAGCCCCAGAGAGATTTCTTCTTTATCAAGCAGAGACACAGCAAGAAGACAGTTGCCTGTGAACCAGGAAGTAGTCCCTCATTGGAAACCACATCTCCCAGCACCTCAATCTGAACTTCCCAGGCTGTAAAACTGAGGAATAAATTTCTGTTGTTATAAACCACCCAGCCTACGGTACTCTATTATAACAGCCAGAACACAGTAAGACAGTAGTTTTGCACCAGGAAGGGGACATTCTAAACACAGAGAATATGGATTAAAGCTGTGAGCCAACTTGGGGAATAGTAAGCAGAGGATGGGATAAAAATAAGAGCGGAGAAAGTAACAGCGAGCTTATTCTCTTCCAGAAACCATGCACAGTGTTCTTCACATATCTCCTTTAATCTGCACAGCAGTCTTGTACCCAAGTCTTGTAGAAGACCCTCCTGGTCACCTCTCCAGCAGCCATTTCTCCCTTCTCATTCCTTGTCTCCAGGTCTGACTTGTTATTGTTGTTATTCAGTCACTAATTTGTGTCCAACTCTGCAATTCCATAGACTGCTGCATGCCAGACTTCCCTGTCCTTCACTATCTCCCAGAGTTTGCTCAAACTCATGTCCATTGAATCCATGATGCCATCCAACCACCTCATTCTCTGTCACCTCCTTCTCCTCCTGTCTTCAATTTTTCCTAGCATCACAGTCTTTTTCAATGAGTTGACCCTTTGCATCAGATGGCCAAAGTATTGGAGCTTCAGCATAAGTCCTTCCAATGAATATTCAGGATTTATTTCCTTTAGGATTGACTGGTTGGATCTCCTTGCTCTCCAAGGGACTCTCAAGAGCCTTCTCCAACACCACAGTTCAAAAGCATCGATTCTTTGGCGCTAAGCCTTCTTTATGGTCCAACTCTCACATCTGCGCATGACTACTGGAAAAACCATGCAGGGAAAGAAATAAAGTGAAGTCGCTCAGTCATGTCCGACTCTGTGACCCCATGGACTAGCCTACCAGGCTTTTCCGTCCATAGGATTTTACAGGCAAGTGTACTGGAGTGGGTTGCCATTTCCTTCTTCAGGGGATCTTCTCGACCCAGGGATCAAACATGGGTCTCCCTCATGGTAGGCAGATGCTTTTACTGTCTGAGTCACCAGGGAAATTGGAAAAATCATAGCTTTGACTATATGGACATTTTTCAGCCAAGTGATGTGTCTACTTTTTAATATGCTGTCTAGGTTTGTCATAATTTTGCTTCCAAGGAGCAAGGGTCTTTTAATTTCATGGTGCAGTCACCATCTGCAGTGATTTTGGAGTCTAAGAAAATAAACTCTGCCACTGTTTCCAGTTTTCCCCATCTATATGCCATGATCTTAGTTTTTTGAAGGTTGAGTATTAAGCTGGCTCTCAAGAGACTCTTTAGTTCCTCTTCACTTTCTGCCATCTGCATATCTGGGGTTGTTGATATTTCTCCCAGCAATCTTTATTCCAGCTTGTGCTTCATCCAGTTTGGCATTTCACATGATGTACTCTGCATCGAAGTTAAATAAACAGGGTGACAATATACAACCTTGATATTCCTTTCCCAATTTTGAACCAGTCAGTTGTTCCATGTCTGGTTCTGTTGCTTCTTGTCCTGCATACAGCTTTTTTGGGAGACAGGTAAAGTGGTCTGTTATTCCATCTCTTTAAGAATTTTCCATAGTTTATCGTGATCCACACAATGAAAGGTTTTCACGTTGTCAATGAAGAAGAAGTAGATGTATTTCTGGAATTCCCTTGCTTTCCCTATGATCCAATGGATGTTGGCAATTCGATCTCTGGTTCCTCTGTCTTTTCTAAATCCAGCTTATACATCTGGAAGTTCTCTGTTCATGTATAGCTGCAGTCTAGATTGAAGGATTTTGAATATTATCTTGCTAGCATGTGAAATGAGTGCAAATGTGTAATAGTTTGAACATTCTTTGGCACTGTCTTTCTTTGGAATTTGAATGAAAACTGACCTTTTCCAATCTTGTGGCCACTGCTGAATTTTCCAAATCTGCTACATATTGATGCATGACTTTAGCAGCATCTTTCAGGATCTGAAATGGCTCAGCCGGAATTCCATCATCTCCACTAGCTTTGTTCGTAGTAATGCTTCCTAAGGCCCATTTGTCTTCACACTGCAGGATGTCTGGCTCTAGGTGAATGACCACACCATCATGGTTATCTGGTCATTAAAACCTTTTTTGTATAGCTGTATGTATTCTTACCACGTCTTCTTAATCGCTTCTTCTTCTGTTAGGTCCTTGCAATTTCTGTCCTTTACTGTGCCCGTCCTTGCATGAAATGTTCCCTTGATGTCTCCAATTTTCTCGAAGAGATATCTAGTCTTTCTCATTCTATTTTTTTCCTCTACTTCTTTGCACTATTCATTGAAGAAAGCCTTCTTATCTCTCCTTGCTCTTCTCTGGAACTCTGAACTCAGTTGGATATATCTTTCTCATTCTCCCTTGCTTTTTACTTCTCTTCTTTCCTCAACTATGTGCAAACCCTCTTTAGACAACCACTTTGCCTTCTTGCATTTCTTTTTCTTAGGGATGGTTTTGGTCACTGCTCCTGTACAATATTATGAACCTCCGTCCATAGTTCTTCAGGCACTCTGTCTACCAGATCTAACCCCTTGAATCTATTCATCACCTCCACGGTATAATCATAAGGGATTTGATTTAGGTCATACCTAGTTGAATGGCCTAGTTTTCCCTACTCTCTTCAATTTACATCTGAATTTTGCAATAAGGTCTCATGATCTGAGCCACAGTCAGTTCCAGGTCTTGTTTAAGCTGTGTCAGTTCAGTCCAGTCACTCTGTCATGTCTGACTCTTTGTGACCCCATGGACTGCAGCATGCCAGGCTTCCCAGGCCATCACCAACTCCTGGAGCTTGCTCAAACTCAACATCTCTATCTTCAGCTGCAAAGAATATAATCAATCTGATTTCAGCATTGACCATCTGGAGATGTCCACTTGTAGAGTCATCTCTTGTGTTGTTGGAGGAGGGTGTTTGCTATGACTAGTGTGTTCTCTTGGCAAAACTCTATTAGCCTTTGCCCTGCTTCATTTTATACTCCAAGGCCAAACTTGCCTGATTTAGTTTGGGGGTATTCCTCCTGGACAGAGTTGTCTTGCTGAGCTTCAGGGAATGAGTCTTTATTATTAGCCTAAGCTGGTGGTAGTAATCCCATTCCTGTTGGCTCCTTTGACCAAAAGGCAAGATGCAATTTGACCAGAAAGAAAAGGAGGCAGAAGTGTCTACCAGAGGACTTGTGAAAAGTCTTTTTTCTCTGATTTAAAAAAATGAAAGCAAAACCCTTCTGCTTTTGGGTGCATCTGTTTAAGAATGTAAAGCTTGGAACTGGCTATACCTCAATACAAAATGTTTTTGCTGTTTAAAAATAAAAATGAATGTAAAGCCTGGGACTGTGGTACTCCTCTTGTGACCATCATCCTATGACTTTAAAGATAAAGCTAACCTCTAAAAATGACAGATAAGAAAGACAGAGGGAAGCTACTGACTTTGAGCCCCTGAGTTAACCAACCCTGTGACCACACGCCTCCCTCTCTCTCTTTACTTAACACTTTTTTTTTTTTTTACATTTAAGCCACTTTAAGTTGGGTCCTCTATTAATTGCAGATGAAATGTTACATGAGTCTGCAAAATAAAAATAGTTCCCTGTAAGTTAAAGATCAAGGTGTATGACTCCAGGTGGGATGAAATTAAAACAGTAGTCTGTGACCTCAAACATGTGGGTGGGCAAATCAGAGGGCAGGAGGGACGACCCTCCTCTGAATGTGTGAGTAGCTCAGAAATGTGAAGCATTATTTTAGAGTCCCACCTCCCTGCCTGTGACCTGGAGGAGGGATAAGGGGTGGTGTTTCCGTGGTGACTCAGCCCTTCCCCTTGAAAACTCAAGAGAACGTCAAGCGTGTCCTTGCAGGCAACGTTTCCTCTGTCAGAGCTGTGTTTATATAGGGGAGTGCCTGGAAACTCTTGCTCCTCCTTTACGCTTGACTTGTCCCGTGTCTCCTACCTCCTCAACTCTCACGGGGTTGGGGGACCCAGCGGCACTCCAACCCCCTCTCTCTGCCTCCCACACATTTCTAGGCCTTCCTTGGAGGCAACTGCCAAGGGGTGGAATGACCTCCCCCACCAGTATTTTTACTGTTGGGATGGAGAAGATTGTTTTCTTTAGCTTATTATAAGATATTGAATATAATTCCCTGTGCTATGCAGTAAATCCTTGTTGCATATCTATTTTATGTATAGTAGTTTGGATCTGTTAATCCCACTGTTGTTCATTGTTCAGCTGCTAAATCGTGTCTGACTCTTTGTGACCCCATGGAATGCAGCACGTCGGGCTTCCCTGTCCTTCACCATCTCCCAGACTTTGCTCAAACTCATGTCCATTGAATAGGTGATGCCATCCAACCATTTCATCCCATCTCCTAATTTATGCCTCCCCCTCCCCTTTTGATAATCTTGTTTTCTATGTTTGTGAGTCTATTTTTATTTTGAATATAGACTCACTTGTATTATTTTTTAGATTCCACATGTAAAGAATAGCATATAGTATTTGTCAACTATACTTCAATTTTAAAAAGAGAAAAAGACTTTTCTATAAAAATATAACTCATCCTTCTGGGAGAGATTAGAGGAAGGTTTTCACCAGAGGTGACCAGAGGCTGCCAGATGGAGCTGTGAATGTGAGTCAGATAAATCTGGATTTGTATTCCAGCTTGGACACCATGAGCTACATGATCCTGGGCAAGTCACTTCATTTCCCTGACACTTGGGTTTATGATCTGAAGAACGGGAGTCATGTCACCTGCTCTGCTTACTTCATAGGGTTCATTTTTGTCTGCCAAAAAGATGATAAAAAACACTCACCGCCACCATGCCAACTTCAGGATTGTATCTTGAGGTGCTGGGACTCCCAAAGAGATTTACATTTCAGACAGAGGAAAAAAGTTCAGAAACAAGAACTTAGTATACCCAAACTGTCTAGGCGAGTCTTTAAAGGAATCTGGGAAAAGAGAAGGGTATATATTCACTACGGCAGGAGAAGGAACATCCAATTCTCTGAATCTCTTCTGTGAAGCCTGACTGCGGATCTGGGGCTGTGCATACATTTTCTCACTTACCCTCCTGGCAGCCTCATGAGATGGGCACCTTCATATTCATTCTATAAATAAGAAAAAGCCACATCAAGAAATCAAAGTTACCAGCTGAAGGTAAATTCTGGTCTTCTCATAACACAGGTTATGAGGGACTTTTTAATGAAAGGCTTTACGGCTTTTTAGAGTCCTTTTTGCTCCTAAGGATGGATGAGAGGGAGCAAAACCATGGAAAAGAATCTTGCAGCATTATGAGAATTCTCATGCCCATGGTTACAGTCCTCTCCTGGGCTGAGGGTCCTAGGGGGTCCAATAGAAATAGCACTGAAAGTGACTGAAAGGTAGCAGTTGTTCCACAAGCTGTGCTGAACCATGAATTAAACCCCCCACATTTTAGTCTAAACAACTTTCTAACTATATAGCCTTGAACAACCGATTGGATCAGGCTTCAGATTTTTTTTCTTTAAGATTTTCTTTGATGTGAACTGTTTTTCAAGTCTTTATTGAATTTCTTACTGTATTATTTCTGTTTTATGTTTTGGTTTGTTGACCCCAAGGAATGTGGGATCTTAACTCCCTTATCAAGGATCAAACCTGTACCCCCCAGCATTGGAAGGCAAAGTTTAACCACTGGACCGCCAGGGAAGTGCCCAATCAGGCCTAACCTATAACAGAAGAATGGGCTTATGCCTCTGTTTCTGTCTGTCCAACCAGGTTTGGGTGGATATCATAGGATAAGGACAATCAAGTTTGACAGGGGAGGGGAGGGGGCTGAGTTGGACAGCAGAGCAAACACTGGTGTCTGAGTCCTCCTTCCCATTTATAAAATGGAAGATTATGCTAGATCCCTGGTTTTCAAGTTTTCAACCCCCGCCCCCCCCCTTTTTTTTCCTTTTTAAGCAACAACTGAAAGCTTTTACTATCTGAAATCTGACAGGGAGCCCAAGACTATTAGGTGAGTAAAAGTCCTAAACAGATGGAAACAGCACAGGGATGCAGAAACCATCCCCTACCCTGTCATTCCTGAGTTGCTTTTTCTTCCCTACTACCAAAGCCACTTTGCAAGATGGGGGAACCCCACAATCCCTGTGGGATTCCCCAAGCTTGACTTCCAATGAACTGTTTCAAATGCTTTTATTATTATGACTTTAGCCTCAAAAATCCTACAGTATAGGTATCAATAGTAACCCCTTTCACAGATGAAAAAACAAGCACAAAAAGCTCAAGTAACATGGCCCAGGAATTAGATTTAAGATACTTAATGGAGAGTGCCTCATTCCACAGTGGGAAGGGGTATCAAACTGAAAATATAATCTTGATGTGGCTGGAAACACCAGATAAAATTTTATTTTCCAGGGCAGTTTTTCCACAGTAGTTCTTTTTGAGAGCCCAGCAGAATTGGTGACTTGGGCTTGGTATCCGGGCAGTGGAGGAAGATGTCCAGAAAAATTCCTGATGTCACGGCTCCGAAAGCACCAGATGTGTCAGAACTCTGCCTCGTGAGCTGACCCAGTGGATCTACGTATGTAAACAAAGCCGCTCTTTAGACACCTGGGAAGAAATGACTTTTCTGATGGCTCTGATGAGTGTGGACATGTCAGAAGCCCAGACTATACCCTCTTCTTAATGTGTGAGCTTGCGCAAGTGAGTGTCTGTGTGCCTCCAAGAAGTGGTGAGAAAAGATATAAAACAATTGTGACTCAAATGAACAGTCCAAGTTTCTGGTAACATGATGGAATACACAGACTTAAAAAAAAAAAAAAAAAAAAAAGAACTATTCCAAGCATAAAGACCCTGTTCTCAGGAAGAAGCCCAGTGTCTTTCCATTACACTCTGCAGATCTCATTTGTGTGGCAGGAAAGATGACTGCTTGCCTGATGTCATTCTTTGTCTGCCTACTACGGGCCAAGCATTTATTCAAATCTTCATTTGACATTCACTGAGGCTCTTGGTAATGCTTTCCTAATCACTATGACAGAGGAGAGTCCTTCCGTTCTTCCTTGTTTTATCCAGCCAAAGAATATTCGTTGTGTTCTTCTTGTGGATCCATTATCCAAATTCTCATTCCATACAGATTTATTAGTCATCTGTGCTGTGCTCACTCAGTTGTATCCAGCTCGTTGCGACCCAATGGACTCTAGACCTCCAGGCACCTCCGTCCATGGGATTCTCCAGGCAAGAATACTGGAGTGGGCTGCCATTTCCTCCTCCAGGGGATCTTCCCAACCCAGGGATCGAACTCTTGTGTCTCCTGCATTGGCAGGAGTGTTCTTTACCACTAGTGCCAGCTGGGAAGCCCAATTCTTTGTCTAGTGCATGCTAGATGTTGAGTATAGGTCTACGGATATGTGTGATTCAGTGTCCCTTTCCTCTGACATCTTCTAGCACGGCGGCTTGATTTTCTATAAGTCCACTTGTCACATGCCATTTTGCCCTTAGAGTCTGGGCCAATAGCAACAGCCTACAAGCAAAAGTCAAACAGCAATGTCTTGGATCCTTGGAAAATCCTCCAGGCATGTGCAAATGCACATACGTAAAGATACCAGTTTTAAGTGGAACTTAGTACAGCACTGGTCTTACCTTCATTAGAGATTTAATATCCATCCCATAGACGTTTGCCTCCATATTAGGAAAAAACTGAAAATAAGGGAACAGATTGATGTTGATATGAAAACCCCAAACAGAGAAAAGAATAAGGAGGAATTGGAAAAGCCAGTAATCTCCCCACCAATATTCATGGTTATATGACCAGATTGCCCTAACACAGTTTTAGGAGATTGCTGTTTGGTGTTTTGTGTTCAGGACATGCAGTTCCAAGAACAGCTGTGACTCGAATTCAGCAGCATATATATTTATATATTTCCATCTTCATCACCTCTATCACCATCAAATGTCAGCTCTCTCCCATGAAGGCAGTGAGGCCCACGTGATTTGCTGAGCCCACAGTTATTCATGCTTCCTGGTGCCCAACCGGGCTTTTGCCAATCTATATCCAAAGTGACCCAAGCCCCTGTTTCTGAGGTGGAAGATGGGGATCATTAAGATCAGGTGGGTGAGCGTCTCTGAGTTGAAGCCGCCAGACTGAAAGGATATCTACTTCCCTTTTGGAGGGGTCCATAGATATCAAGACCCACCATTCATCACTGTCAATTGCAGAAAATTGACATTTATTTTAGAAAATGCCAAATGTGTTTTCCTTGCATATCTGTTACCACATTAGTGATCTGTCCTTAGATCTCTCTGGAAAGAAGAAAGAAAGAAGCAAGCAAGCAGATCTTTCTACCTCTTTCTTATTGGGTGATCTTTGGTAAATTACTTATCTGAGCTTTAATAAACTTAACAATTGTGAAGATTAAATATAGCACCTGCTACACAGTAGGTAACAATACTACTGTAAATACTATTATTAATACTATTTACTAAATACTTACAATGTGACATTTGATAATGTTAATTCTTCCTTAAGTTGTCTGAACTATGTTACCTCTCTAAAATTTACCTTTGAAAAATCTGTACAGTAGGCTTAATATTATTTTATGCATTTGTTTTAAGACAGTGGTTTTCAAACTTGAGTATGCTTAAGAATTCCTACTGAGCTTCTTAAAGCATTGCTAGCTGGGTCCAACGGCCAGTGTTTCTGATTTAGTAAGTCCAGGTTAGAAACTGAGAATTTGCAGTACTAACAATTTCCTAGTAGAGGCTGATGCTAATGGTCTGGGGCCACACTTTGAAAAAGTGTGCTCTAAGGATTAAATTCATTGAACATTTTTTTTAACATGCATTTATTGAATTCCTACTGTGTGCAGAGGGCTGTTTTAGCTGCAGAAGGAGAAGCCATGAACAAGAAAAAGCCCCTGTCCACATGAAGATTACATTCTGGCAGGGGAGGTAAACAATAAGTAAAGCTACAGGGGAACACCAACATTCAGCCCTTTGAAGTAAAAGACAGAAGGTTAGGAGGGCAGTGAATGATTGGGTTACACTGGGAAAGATATTTCAAGTACAGCAGTCAGGGAAGGCATCTCTGAAGATCTGGTTTTAAAAAAAATGATAGGGGGAAAAAAGGAAGCATTTGGGAGAAGAGCACTCCAGAAAAAGAGAACACAACAAGTGCAAAGATCCCAAGGAGGCAAAAGATTTGAAGACATCCAGGGGCAGAAATGGCCAGCATGGCCTGAGCAGAGTGAGTGAGCTGAGAGAGAATGAGGAGATGCCGTCAGAGAAATAGGCAGGGAGGCCACACCATGCAGAACCTCGTAGGTCGTTGTAGGCAGGTTGCATCTTATTTGCGGTGTGATAGACAGTGCCTGCAGTGTTTTAAGTAGGCGAGTGACATGAAGGGAAGCCCTTGCGTTCTAGAACAGTCCCAAAGAGCACACTAGCTGCTGGGTAGGATAGGAGAGAAGAGTTAGAGCACAGAGAGGAGAGAGAAGAGTACAGAGTTAGAGGCTGTGGCAACCCTCCAGGGTGAGGGACGAGGAGGGTGTGGCCCCAGGTGGTGGCAGAGGAATGGCTGAGCAGTGATCTGATGCGCATTTTACTCTGTGCGTCAAGCCCAGGATCTGCTATGGAGGTGGGGGTAAGGAGAGGGAAAGGGTGCGCTTGGGAACAACTCCTGAGGTTTTTGACTGAATTTAATAAAATAAGATCATCTGTGAGAAAGTATCTGGCACCTAGTAAGGGTTCGCTACTCATCCATGTATTCTGGAATCAGGACATTTCAGTTTGGAAATGCTAATGCTACCAAAATCACCATGCATCCCTGTGCACTGCACAACCTGGGCTGTGAACAGAGCTGTGTAAAGCTGTTGCGCTGAGAAAGCTCTGACTTCCAGGACTCTGACTCTTTATCAGTGCTCTTCCTCAGGTTTTTTGACCTTTCTGCAACCATATATAACCCCAGGACATTGAGAGGAGTGTCCAGTGTGAAGGCCACTGTACCGGGGGCTGAGCCTGTGTCACTCAGGAATATCCTAGAACTCAGGGACTTACCTCTGGAGTAGGAGCTTGTAGCAAGGAAAAAGTTATCATGTCATCAGTAATCAGTATTGATGGGGAAGCCTTCTTTCTCGGCATTTCCCCCCAGATCTTGCTTACGGACTAGGGGCCAGCTGCCCTTCTTAATTATAAGGGTGGTTTAGAGTGCTTGTACCATGTGACTTACTCGAGGACAGCCACCCTGGAGGCCCACCTCCTCCCTGAGTGGGGCTGGCAAGCTTGCTGCCACACGAGCAGAGATGAAGCACATGCGTTCTGGAGGAGCCATCATGTTTGAGCTCTGGACCTCTCCAAATATCTTCAGGAAAGAAATATGACTCATTGGAATTCAGTTGTGTTTTTTAAGACATGTGTTGTTGTTTATAACTGAGGAGATTCCGTTTGTGTTCATGTACCAAACTGTGAAGAAGTCAGTTTGTCTCCTCAACTTCTGAAGCATACGTAGCATCTATTTCCTGAGTGCCAAGGTCACCACGAACGTGTGTGCACCATTCCCGTCCTCCCTGGTCTTACCCAGGGGCCTGTGCTGCACACCTGAATTCACCAATATCCATTAACACGTATGCATTTAGAAAGTATTTCATAGATCCCACTGCATATGTATCACAAAGCACCCATTCTGAGTACTGCTCTTGTTTATCCAGTATTTTTTGAGTGTCTGTTATTTGTCGGGCGCTGAGTCAAGTGCTTTTAATAGATGATCTCGTTTAATCCTCACAGCAGTCTTATGATTTTAGTACAACAATTTTATTAGCTCCCATACAAATAAGTATTTATACCTGTGAAAAGGTGAAATGATGCCCGGGATTCGTCAGGAAGCATATACCAGGGCAAGATGCAAACCCAAATCATTCTGATTCACAGTCCATGCTCTTAACCACCGCCATCTTGCCCTTCAGGGCAGAAGAAAACCAGCATTTATGGAACACCCATTGTGCAGCATACACTTTACAAATGTCATCTCATTTGATCCTCACAGCAACTCTTCAGCATAGATATTATTGTCAGCTAAAAGGAAACAAGGGTCTTGGAAAGGTTAACAATCTTATGCAAGGCCCAGAAAAGTGACTGAGCCAGGACACAAAATCGGATTTCCTAAATGCCCATGTTCATGCGCTTTCCATAGCACCACACAGCCCAACTTTGTAGCTTCATTGAGGAGCTGTGGTATCTGAGGGGTTCTTTGAAGGTTGCACGGCAGATGGAGGGATAGCCTCTGGATGTAAAGAACAGCTCAGTGTGCACACAGGTACCATTCATGCTCTAATTTTCCTGGGGTGGAAAGCCAAGGGGTAAAACATATCCTCAGTTTTTACATTTCTATATATTTTGTCTCCCCTTCTCCTTTGTTTGAAATCCTTCAGTGAGTCGCTGTTATGCAATGACTTGCACGATCTGGTCTCTGCCTGCTTCCTTTTCTTTTGGGGTTTACTCACTCTGCTGCAGCCTCTCTGGCCTCTCTTCTAATCATCAGATATAAGGTGAATGTGATAACCACTGCGTGATGTGAAAGCCTACTAATCCTCCAATGGATCTGTCATTTTGCACCTTAGAGATTCCTGTATTTACTCTGTGCCCTGCCAGTAACTTGTTTTTACCTCATCCTCCTACAGCAAAGATCAGTACAAACGTCACCTCCTCAAAGGCCTTCCTTGTCCCCATAGTTACTCTCATTACGACATTCTGCTTAAGTGTTTCTGGAATAAATAAAGCTATGCATCCTTGCCATGCATCCTTGAATGTTTGCAATTCAAGAGAAAAAAAAAAAAGCAATGTTTGTTATCAACCTTTTCCAAAATTGGTTTGTTTGCAGGTTGATCAGTCCTGCCCCAAATCAGCATTCAGCTGAATCTTCAGATATTTTCAAAGCAGCTTCCTGACATAAGAAGTTTTAAACTGACTGCAATGGTGATGAAAACCAAAAATCAAGTGACAAACCCCATTAGGAGAAGGTGATTGTGAGAGTCCAGGCTTTAAAAACTTGTCTTGATGGATGAGAAAGACAAAATAACTCTTTGCCCTTTAACCTAAAATTGATTTGTGCTGCTGCCCTGAAATCATAGCTGATAATCCCAATAGTCTGGAACAGCCCCCAGGGCTCCTATAAGAACAGATTTCACAGGTTAGTGTGCTAGGAGACAGAGGGCCTCTTTCCTGTATGTGGTTTACATTGCAACACAGGCTAACGTTCCCTGGCTTCTTTCGTTTATTCCAAGTCTTCTCCTCATTTTTGAATTACAGTAGGAGAAAAAAGAGATTTTTTTTTTCTGCCCATAAAACATAAAGGTTGCTATTGGCCAGTAGAGCATCCCTCAACTTCTCAAGGCAATATTATATGTGTATGAAATGAAACACAGTATTAGTCCTTCTAATTAATATTCAGGGTTGATTTCCTTTAGGATTGACTGGTATGATCTCCTTGCAGTCCAAGGGACTCTCAAGAGTCTTCTCCAACACCACAGTTCAAAAGCATCAATTCTTCAATGTTCAGCCTTCTTTATGGTCCAACTCTCAGATCCATACATGACTACTGGAAAAGCCATAGATTTGACTAGACTGACTTTTGTTAGCAAAACTTTTGTTAGCAAAGTAATATCTCTGCTTTTTAATACACTTTCTAGGTTTGTCATAGCTTTTCTTCCAAAGAGCAAGTGTTTTTTAATTTCATGGCTGCAGTCACCATCTGCAGTGATTTTGGAGCCCAAGAAAATAAAATTGTCACTGTTTCCACTGTTTCCCCATCTACTGGCCTTGAAGTAATGGGACTGGATGCCATGATCTTAGTTTTTTGAAAGTTTGAGTTTTAAGCCAACTTGTTCATTCTCCTCTTTCACCTTCATAAACAGGCTCTTTAGTTCCTCTTTGCTTTCTGCCATAAGGGTGGTGTCATCTGCATATCTGAGGTTATTGATATTTGTCCCAGCAATCTGGATTCCAGTTTGTGAGTCATCCAGCCAGGCATTTCACATGATGTACTCTGCACAGAAGTTAAATAAGCAGGGTGACAATATATAGCCTTGGCATACTCCTTTCCCAATTTTGAACCAGTTCCATTGTTCCATTCCTGGTTCTAACTGTTGCTTCTTGACCTGCAAACAGGTTTCTCAGGAGGCAGGTAAAGTGGTCTGGTATTCCCATCTGTTTAAGAATTTTCCACAGTTTGTTATGATCCACATAGTCAAAGGCTTTAGCATAGTCAATGAGGCAGATGGTTTTCTGGAATTCTCTTGCTTTTTCTATGTTCCAATGGATGTTGGCAATTTGATCTCTGGTTCCTCTGCCTTTTCTAAATCTGGCTTTAACATCTGTAAATTCTCAGTTCACATACTGTTGAAGCCTGGCTTGGAGAATTTTGAGCATTACTTTGTTAGCATGTGAAATGAGTGCAATTGTGTGGCAGTTTGAACATTCTTTGGCATTGCCCTTCTTTGGGACTGGAATAAAAACTGATCTTTTCCACTCCTGTGGCCACTGCTGAGTTTTCCATATTTGCTGGCATATTGAGTATAGTAATTTAACAGTATCATCTTTTATGATTTGAAATAGCTCAGCTGAAATTCTATCACCTCCACTAACTTTGTTCATAGTGGTGCTTCCTAAGGCCCACTTGATTTTACGCTCCAAGATGTTTGGTTCTAGGTGAGGTGAGTGATCACACCATCATGGTTATCTTGGTCATTAAGATCTTTTTTTGTACAGTTCTTCTGTGTATTCTTGCCACCTCTTCCTAATATCTTCTGCTTCTGTTAGGTCCATACAATTTCTGTCCTTTATCGAGCCCATCTTTCATGAAATGTTCCCTTGGTATCTCTAATTTTCTTGAAGAGATCTCTAGTCTTTCCCATTCTATTTTTTTCCTCTGTTTCTTTGCATTGTTCACTTAGGAAGGCTTTCTTCTCTCTCCTTGCTATTCTTTAGAACTCTTCATTCAGATGGGTATATCTTTCCTTTTCCTCTTTGCCTTTCAATTCTCTTCTCAGCTATTTGTAAGGCCTCCTCAGCAGTCATTTTGCCTTTTTGCATTTCTTGAAGATAGTTTTGATCACCACCTCCTGTACAATGCCATGAACCTCCGTCCACAGTTCTTCAGGCACTCTGTTTATCAGATCTAATCCCTCAAATCTATTTGTCACTATCACTTCCACTGTATAATTGTAAGGGATTTGATATAGGTCATACCTTAATGTTCTAGGGGTTCTCCCTACTTTCTTCAATTTAAGTCTGAATTTTGCAATAAGGAGTTCATGATCTGAGCCGCAGTCAGCTCCCAGTCTTGTTTTTGCTGACTGTATAGAGCTTCTCCATCTTTGACTGAAAAGACTATAACTAATCTGATTTCAGTATTCACAATCTGGTGATGTCCATGCGTAGCATCATCTTTATTTAAAATTATGTATTACTATATTCATTTTAAGTGATAATTATAAACCCATTAATATTTACAAAATAGCATATTTTATTGAAAAATATGAATATTGAAAAATAACTATCAGTTCAGTTCAGTTCAGTTCAGTCGCTCAGTCGTGTCCGACTCTTTGTGACCCCATGAATCGCAGCACGCCAGGCTTCCCTGTCCATCACCAACTCCCGGACTTCACTCAGACTCACATCCATCAAGTCTGTGATGCCATCCAGCCATCTCATCCTCGGTCGTCCCCTTCTCCTCCTGCCTCCAATCCCTCCCAGCATCAGAGTCTTTTCCAATGAGTCAACTCTTCACATGAGGTGGCCAAAGTACTGGAGTTTCAGCTTCAGCATCATTCCCTCCAAAGAAATCCCAGGGCTGATCTTCAGAATGGACTGGTTGGATCTCCTTGCAGTCTAAGGACTCTCATGAGTCTTCTCCAACACCACAGTTCAAAAGCATCAATTCTTTGGCGCTCAGCCTTCTTCACAGTCCAACTCTCACATCCATACATGACCACTGGAAAAACCATAGCCTTGACTAGACGGACCTTAGTCGGCAGAGTAATGTCTCTGCTTTTCAATATGCTATCTAGGTTGGTCATAACTTTTCTTCCAAGGAGTAAGCGTCTTTTAATTTCATGGCTGCAATCACCATCTGCAGTGATTTTGGAGCCCCCAAAAATAAAGTCTGACACTGTTTCCACTGTTTCCCCATCTATTTCCCATGAAGTGATGGGACCGGATGCCATGATCTTCGTTTTCTGAATATTTAGCTTTAGGCCAACTTTTTCACTCTCCACTTTCACTTTACTCCCCTCAAATAGATGTCATATCATTTCATGTTTTTATAAATCTCTTCAATGCCTCACTTAATGGAAGACAGCTGCATCCTCATCTCTCTCTCTACATTCAATCCACTGCTTTATCAAATATAATTTAGCCCCACTACACACTCTTGAGGGAATTAGACTGAAAAGGACAGATAGCATCTTATTTTTGTGAAAATACTTTGAAGCTTGCAGACACCTGAAAGAGTCTTAGGGGTCCTCAGTCTTGGGGACCCTGCAGCTCTACCTCTGACCCTTTCACATGATGGATTCAGTCATGGCTGAATTTCATGTGCTCAGGCTGAATTCATGAAAATCTGCCTCTGTGTTTTGGTTTGCTTTGTCCTGTGTGGCTTTATTCTCAGGCAGATTTTCTCCCACTAGCAACAAAGATAGTCACCAGCAGCTCCAGCCTTATGCCTGAGTAAAAAAATTAGCAACTCCAGGGCAAATTCCACTTCTTTCCCTATAGAACTAATAAAAATCTTAGGTTTGACTCTTATTGGACCAATGTGGGTCATGTACCAATACACCAAGCACAATGTTTTAAAAATGAATTCTCATTTAAGAAAACATAACACAATGCTAATGTTGGAAAATATTAAATAACTTGAAATCCTAACTGTACTGGAAAATTTGGGCTATGTCTAAAGCAGACACACTGGTATGCTAGCTTCCTCCCAATTAAGCCTGGGAAATGTGCTTGGCTGGGACTTCATGCTTACAGAAGAGTTCTCTCCCCTTTCTTTAATACAGGAATGACACAGTCAGAGGTAGTTGCAATCTTTGATCAACAGTGAGAGAGGCTGTCTCGAGAAATTAAATTCAGAAAGAGTAAAGAATGAAATGTCTTAAAATTTTTGAACTAAATCCATCTTGGAAATATCATACCTCTCTATTTTGTCTATGGTAACTTACAAAGAATATATATTTCATTCTCATCATAAAATGAATCCAATATAAAAGGCAAAGATATTTTACGGTAGATGGGCCTGGTGATGGGGGCAGTTATAAAAGGCTAAGAAGTAACTAAGAATAGATGAAATAAAAGATTTTTGAGCAATGGTGGGCCAGAGGATAGAGAAATAAGATCTCAAATGTAGGGCTAGCTAGTTGATTAAGAATTAACCCAAATTTGCTCTTTATCTTAAAAGCAAAGGTGAATCACCGAGCTGGTTTTTAAAACATAATATGAATTATGATCATGAAAATCCAGGGCACCCTGAGAACTTATAGCTAACATGTCTAAACTAGATGGGGAAATAAGAGTAGGTCTTACGGAGGAAGTGACAGTGAAGTTAAGAATTAAAGCGGAAAAGCTAACAGGGAAAAAGAGGGTGATGTGTGCTAGGCAGAAAGAATGTAAGAGATCTGCATGTTCAAGGAAGTGAACAAAATCCAGAGATGGCTGAAGAATGATTATGGAGGTGTGAAGAGTGAGGTGGCTAGAGAAACAAGCAGTGTGTAGACCACGGAAGGCTTTGCAAGATTTCAGAGCTTAAATTTAAACACAAGAGCTTTGGGCATTCACTGAAGGGGTTCACCGTGATCAAATTCATATTTAAGAAAGACCATTTCTTGGGCTCCAAAATCACTGCAGATGGTGACAGTAGCCATGAAATTAAAAAAACACTTGCTCCTTGGAAGAAAAGCTATGACAAACCTAGACAGTGTATTAAAAAGCAGAGACATTACTTTGCTAACAAAAGTTTTGTTAACAAAAATCCATCTAGTCAGATCTATGGTTTTTCCAGTAGTCATGTATGGATGTGAAAGTTGGACGATAAAGAAGGCTGAGTGCCAAAGAATTGATGCTTTTAAACTGTGGTGTTGGAGAAAACTCTTGAGAGTCCCTTGGACTGCAAGGAGACCAAGCCAGTCACTCCTACGGAAAATCAACCCTGAATAGTCACTGGAAGGACTGATGCTGAAGGTGAAGCTCCAATACTTTGGCCACCTGATGCAAAAAGCTGACACATTAGAAAAGACCCTGATGCTGGGAAAGATTAAAGCAGGAGGAGAAGGGAATGACAAAAGACGAGATGGCTGGATGGTATCACCGGCTCAATGGACATGAATCTGAGCAAGCTCTGGGAGATGATGAAAGACAGGGAAGCCTGACATGCTGTAGTCCAAGGGGTTGCAAAGAGTCAGACATGACTGAGTGAACAACAGCAGCAATTTTGGCTGCAATCTGGGGAAAGAGATGACAGCCTCTGGTTGTGGTCCTTATGGCAGCAAACGCATTATTTCTATGAGATATCTTATCTCTGCTTAAACTTACCTAACTGGGAAAATATCTTCCTTTCTCTGCTAATTTGTTTTTCTTGATGGAATTAAAATAAAAGGGGTCCCTCAAAACTTTCAAAGAAGGAAACAAGATTGCGTGTGCACAAAAGATTTAATTGTATGATCAGGGCATGCTGAATCAGAGCAGAGATGGAAAAAGCTACCTAAAAATGAAAGGACTCTGGTCAGAGCAAACATTTGACTAAATGCAAAATCGTATCTAAAAAAAGAATTGTTCATCCTGGTAACCCTAGGCAAAGGGAAATAACAAGGCAAATCTTGGTGTTGTGACTAACCACCAACCAGGAGAGACTGAGTCTTCCCCCTGGGGACTTTGGATAATATGGCACCATGACCAAACCATTGCTCTTGGGGAGACAATTGTGTATCAGACTGATGGTCTCAATCATGATTGACCAAGAAAATCATATGTAGAGTTTTTAAGAAAAGAAAGAATGCCTGACCCTCATTTTAGGTCTGAGGTAGACCCCAACCTCCTGAAAATTTTGTAAACACCACTGGTTTCACAAAAGAGACATAGCCTGTGTAGAGAACCACCATTGTGTCAGGTAATCTTAGCTTGATGCTGGAATCAATTTAGTCTCCTTTATTCTGATTCTGTGCTTATCAAACAACCTCTCATTATAATTTGGTGTCATAGGTAGGTCTTTGTACAGAGAAAGAATATGCTAGTTCTTACCACACATGTATTCCAGTTCAAAGGGTTATTACATTTCTTCTCATGAATCAATTAACTAACAATGGCTATTTATACAGCAATCTTAATATACCTAATTAATATAAAACTGTCTTTGAGAGAATAATATTTCTCTTTGGGTGATAGTCTCAGGGACTGTAAGCCTTGAAGATGGTCTAACTTCACCAAGATAATATCATCATTTGAGCCTTTGATCAGCTCAAAGATGTTACTGATTTTTCATTAACCCTAACACAAATGGTTTATCCCTCCACTCACCCTCCAGAAATTATCAAATAGCAATATTTTAAACTCAAGCATATGTAGTAATTGTTTAGAAGCAAAAATCCAGGTACTGGGACATTGAACACATTCCTTAATGAGTCCCCCGATTATACTTAAACTAAAAGCCCCACTTACCTTTAAAAATATTGTTTTCATCATCAAGGGAAAGTGTTCCCTGCAGTGTATTAAGCTGCTCGGGGGAGAAAGGGAAAATATTAAAACTTAAATGTGGAAATGAATATAAAAGACGCATCATAAACTTCACAGACCCAGCAGCAGGTACTAAAGGAAGGATTTTATTTCATTAAAATATTAAACGACTGTTCAGCTGAGTAAGTGGGACTGAAGCTAAGCTTTAGGAGGTATTGTTCCAGCTTTACGACAGAGTCGCTACTCTTTTTCAAATGTAAATGGAGGGTATCTTTTGTCATCAACAAAAGTTGCAAGGAACAATGGAGAATGGAAGAAATGTCATAAAAGCAAATGTAAGAAAGCGCAGAGGTAGATAATTCAGCAGCAACATCCTTGAAAACGTGCCAAAAATCCTTATCTACGGAGGGAGCTTTGGTGGGGAATGAGAAATGGCATGGGGCCAGAGTAGCCATTCAGAGGAAGTTGGAAGAATAGAGTTTCCTCTAAGGAGGCCCAGGTGAAAACAGAGTTGTGAGTCAAAGGGAAAAAAACAATTGCTCACTGTTTTCTGTGGCTGCCTGGGGAAGCACAGGCCTGGATGCAATCTGGGTGTCCCTGGATCCCCGGGGCTTCTGTAGGAGACACTCCTAGAGGTAAAAGAAGAGCTAACACTTCTGCACCAGCTAGATAACAATAGGAAATTGGGCCTCCTAACTACCTGTGCACTCTTAACCACACAGTCCAAGCCTGAGCCAAAAGGAAAATTTACCCAACAGCACCAATGTTCATGAGTGTATATCAGGGCTTTCTTGGTGGCTTAGATGGTAAAAGAATCTCCCTGCAGTACAGGAGACTGGGGTTTGATCCTCCGTGGTCCAGTAGCACTCATGTTCATGCATCCTCAACTTACCAGGGTATTAGAGATAGAGAAATGAGATAAAAGAGAAAGTACAGCCTTGTATCAATGCAAGGACCAGGGTTCAATCGCTGGTCAGGGAACTAGATCCCATATGCCTCAACTAAGAGTTGGCATGCCGTAACTAAAGATTGTACATGCCTCAACAAAGAAGATCCCAAGTTCCACAACCAAGACCCAGCGCAAATAAATAAATAATTTTTTTTTAAAAAAAAGAAAGAAATGTGGGCTATTCTAGAGAAAATAGGAACACTGATAAGCAATATAGAGCATGCATCATGAAGGCAGGAACCACATCTGTTTTGTGCACTACTAAACCCATGGTGCTGAGGTCACTGTCTGGTTCATAGTAGATGCCTATTCATTCATTCCTTCATTCATTCAGGAAGTCAGCCATTCCACAAGTATTTGTTGAGCACCAACTACATGCAAGATACTGTTCCAAAAGCTTGAAATATAACAGGGAATAAACTAGGTGAAGTCCCTTCCCTCACTGAGCTTAAATTCTGTTGGAGCAATTTAAACAGTAAATAAATATATAAAGACATAAAGTGTCAATCATTGATAAATGCTTTAAAGGAAAATAAAGCAGAATCATGTTAGGGGAGTACAGGCAGTGAAGAGATGGTACATATTGTTTGAGATGGTTAAACACCTCTCTGACAAATGTTCTTTACTAAAGAACTGAAAGACTCAGGGAGTGAGTCATGTGGTTGTCTAAAACAAGAGCATCTAGGCAGAGGAACAGCAAGTCCAAAGGTATCAAAGAGGGACCCATCTTTGCCGTTGTTTCAAGAACTGTCAGGAAACCAGTGTAGCTGGAACAAAATAAATGACAAGAGTGGACAGAGATACAGTCAGAGAAGCAGTCGGAACCTTCAGAGCCTTGAGGAGGAAGAAGAAAATGTAGAGCTCAGAAGTCCTTTAAGGACAAAGGATAAGTCTATAAGAATATCAGCTTTTGTGCCAAATAAGGCTGGAAGCCCTTGGAGAGTTTTGTTCAGAGGGGCAACTTGACCTGACTTTGATTCTACCATGATCTCTCTGAGAGTTATGCTGAGGGAGACTGGAGATGCAACACAGAAATGGGCCAGGGTGGGAGCAGGTAGACCAGTGCAGAGGTTGATGAAATAACTCAGCTAAGAGGTAATGATGGCATGAATCAAGGGAATATGGGAGGCTAGTAGGAAGTTGTAGGTTCTGGTTATGTTTCAATGATAAACAGCTGAAAGGATTTGCTGATGGACTGAAAATGGGATGTAAAAGAAAAATAGGTGTTAGGGATTATACCGAGATTCTTACCATGAGCAACTTAAAAAAATTAAATTGCCATTGAGATATGGGAAGACCATGGGCGAAGCAGATTCTGAAGGTGGGGCAGGAGTCTGCAGTCCAGTCTGGGACATTTAAATTTAAGGTAGTTACTGGATATCGAAGCATCTATCACATAGACAATAGGATATATCAATCTAGCATTAAATGGAGGGGTCTGAGATGGAAGTCTAAATTTTAGAGTTGAGTTATTTAAAAGATATTTAAAGTTATGAGACTTAATTAGTCAACTGAAAACTGATTATAAATACAGAAAATCACCAAATCTAAAACTAGGAACTGAACCCCATAATTTAGGTCCCCATAATTTAGGTCCAAAGAAAAATATCAGCGAACTGAGACCAAGGAGTAACCACTGAGAAGAAAACCAACACAGAGAACTCCAAAAATTAATTTTTATTGAGGATGAATGAATGAATAGGATCATGGATTTGGGAGAAAATTCCAAGTCATAATCATCCTTGCATTCCTACTTGCTGCTGCTGCTGCTGCTAAGTTGCTTCAGTCGTGTCCCACTCTGTGCAACCCCATAGACAGCAGCCCACCAGGCTCCCCCATCCCTGGGATTCTCCAGGCAAGAACACTGGAGTGGGTTGCCATTTCCTTCTTGAATGCATGAAAGTGAAAAGTGAAAGTGAAGTCGCTCAGTCATGACTCTTTGAGACCCCATGGACTACAGCCTACCAGGCTCCTCCATCCATGGGATTTTCCAGGCAAGAGTACTGGAGTGGCGTGCCATCGCCTTCTCTGGCATTTCTACTTACATGTAGTTAAAAGCAATAGGCTTCCCTGGTGGCTCAGATGATAAAGAGTCTGGTGGCAATGCAGGAGACCTGGGCTCGATCCCTGGGTCAGGAAGATCCCCTGGAGAAGGGAATGGCAACCCACTCCGGTATTCTTGCCTGGAGAATTCCCATGGACAGAGGAGCTTGGCAGGCTACAGCCCATGGGGTTACAGTCGAACACAGCTGAGCAACTCACATGCACACACAAAAGCAATATAATTGTGAGGGCAAATAGCCCTAATAGTAATGTTTCCAGGTAGAATTAGCTCATGAAACCCAGACTACCAGTTTTCGGCCTCACTTTCCCCTCTGAGGCTGTAAAACATTCCAGTTAAGAATGTGGGCACAGGGACAAGGCTATGAGGGTTCTCATTCCAGTTCTATTACTCACTGACCGCATGGTTTTAACCAAATTTCTTAGTCTTTCTCTGCCTCAGTTTCACCATCTATAAAATGACAATTAGCCCGCCAGGCTCCTCCATCCATGGAATTCTCCAGGCAAGAATACTGGAGTGGGTTGCCATTTCCTTCTCCAGGGGATCTTCCCAACCCAGGGATCGTACCGGGGTCTCCTGCATTGCAGGCAGACACTTTATCCTCTGAGCTACCAGGGAAGCCCATAAAATGACAATAACAGTATCTATCTCACAGGTTTGTTAAAGATGAACTGTTAAGACATAAACTCTCTGAACAGTCAGGAAGAACTCAAGTAACTATAATCATGTGGCTCATGATAGGTGATCAGTGACTGATAGAATTTTTTTTAAGCCAAGAAATCCCTCAAAAGGAAAAAGAATGGACTAGAAAATAAAGTTATTGTGGGACATTCTCACGGGGGCCCAAACCTTCTGCTTAGGTATATGCACGTCTATTTTATTTATTAACACATTTTTCACATACAAAAAGTTCTTTTGCTAATGTAACATTTCTCTTTGTATTGTGTGCATGGGGGTATGTGCTTAGTCGTGTCTGACTCTGCGAGCCCAGGAAATGTAGTCCGCCAGGCTCCTCTCTCCATGGGATTCTTAGGCAAGAATACTGAAGCCGGTAGCCATTTCCTTCTCCAGGGGATCTTCCTGACCCAGAGACAGAGCCCACATCTCCCACGTCTCTTGCATTAGCTGCTGCTGCTAAGTCACTTCACTTGTGTCCGACTCTGTGCGACCCCATAGACAGCAGCCTACCAGGCTCCCCCATCCCTGGGATTCTCCAGGCAAGAACACTGGAGTGGGTTGCCATTTCCTTCTCCAATGTATGAAAGTGAAAAGTGAAAGTGAAGTCACTCAGTTGTGTCCGACTCTTAGCGACCCCATGGACTGCAGCCTATCAGGCTCCTCCGTCCATGGGATATTCCAGGCAAGAGTACTGGAGTGGGGTACCATTGCCTTCTCTGCCTGCATTAGCAGGAGGATTCTTTACCACTGTGTCACCAAGAAAGCCTTTATCATTTTTTAATTAATTTACTTTTAGTTGAAGAATAATTGCTGTACAGTATTATGTTGGTTTCTGCCAAACACCAACATGATCAGCCATAGGTATACATATATCCCCTCCGTCTTGAACCTCCCTCCTACCTCCTACCCCATCCTACCCCCTAGGTTGTTACAGAGTTCTGTTTGAGTTTTGCAGAGTCATATAGCAAATTCCCATTGGCTATCTATTTTACATATGGTAATGTATGCCTTTATCTTTTTTAAATCTTTTATGAGTTCTAAGGAACGTCCCCATGTTTTAGTTTGTCTCAGCTGCTAGAACAACAGAGCATAGATTGGGTGGCTTATAGACACAGATATTTAATTTTCACAGTTCTGGAGGCTGGGAAGTCCAAAGTCAAGGCCTCAATATATTTGGTGGCTGGTGAGAACACGCTTTCTAGGTCACAGAGAGCCATCAGTCATCTTCTCCCTGAATCCTCAGATGGAGGAAAGGGTTGAGGGAGCCCTCTGGGGTCTCTGTTATAAGGGCATTCATCCCATTCATGAGGACTCTACCTTCACAACTTAATCACCTCCCAAAGGTCTCACCTCCAAATATTATACTATGGATTAGGTTTCAACACATGAATTTTGAAAAGACACAAGCATTCAGTCTACAAGTCCCAAGTGAAGTCGCTCAGTCGTGTCTGACCCTTTGCAACCCCATGGACTGTAGCTTCTCAATCCATGGGATTTTCCAGACATGAATACTGGAGTGGGTTGCCATTTCCTTCTCCAGGAGATCTTCCCAACCCCGGGATCAAACCCAAGTCCCCCACGTTGTAGGCTGATGCCTTTACCGTCTGAGCTACCAGGGAAGCCTCAGTCTACAGTCTACAGACCTCGCTAAATTGATGTCTTACTTTAAAAAATACTCTATGCTTTGTTAACATATTAAGGATTAGACTTTACTATAAAAGCTAATCTAATAGGAATCAGAGGGGTTTTTTTTTTCAATCAGGAAACAAAAGAAAAATGAATGTTTTTTTCCTGTGTCAAATGGAGGGTGGAAGAGATTTTTATAGTAATTTTAGTTTCCATATTATTTCTCTTCACTCTCATGCTGCTGCTGCTGCTGCTGCTGCTGCTAAATCGCTTCAGTCGTGTCCGACTCTATGAGACCCCATAGATGGCAGTCCACCAGGCTCCCCCGTCCCTGGGATTCTCCAGGCAAGAATCACTCTCACTGAATGCTTTAATTTCATTTTCCTACTCTGAATTGTTTTTCCTTGAAAAACCACTCTTCCCTATCTGTTCTGCTTCATCTCATAGTCCGGTGAAGGAGTTTAATTGAAGTTGAACACTTCGTGCATGTGTGATACATACACAAAATTCTATACACAGTTGATCTTGTCAAGCAGGTCAGTCAGAGGATGATAACCTACTTTTGAAGTATATGTTTTTGTTTTGCAAAAGACGATCTGAACAAGATTTCCCCTAAGTCGTTTTCATCTTTGGGACATAACTACTAAATCCATTGTTGAGAATTTGATCCAGTATGTAGTAAATACTTAAGGAATGTCTATTTTTGTTAATGATATGATCTACCTGATAACATAGGTATTTGTGTATGTATCTGTCCCCCCACTAGAGTCAGGATGGCAAATGGATTTTCTTTCTTGTTCCAATTTAGATGGATTGGAAAGGGCTGCCTAGAGCATCAAGTTTAAAAAGATTTTGAGACTGAATCCAGATTCAGACAGAAAGAGCACCATCATCGATTAGAAATGTCTGATGTGGGAGCAAGAAGGGACAGTGGCTGTCCATGTTCTTTCCACCCTTCACTAGTAGTAAGTGTCTTCAGAGAAATTATGCACTTTTTAAATTACTCAGAGAACATAACACAATTTACGGCATGTGTAGACAGTTTATATTCATTAATTAAATTAAATGGAAGATTAGTGACTTTCAAGACTATTGGCAGTAAAGCAAGTTCCATCTTTACACATGTCTGGTACTTTTGTTACTCAACCAGTCCATCTACTGAGCATTTACCAGCTGGAAGAAGTATCTCTATAAATAGTCAAATTCCCTCTTTCCCTCCTTGAAGAAATCAAAGTGTTCACACACACACGTACATACACACACACACACACCTCAATCATAAACCCGTGATAAGAGAGATTTTGATTCTGCCTGTAGAACCCAAGTACCCCCCGAACCCTTCTATAGTTACCAACCCTAAGTCCATGATCGTCCATGAGCCTTTTTAGTCTGCTTCTTTTTGCTAAAGTCATGACAGAAGGCAAGTAAAACATAGATAAATGGGTCTGGCCTAGAAGTTGTATAAATACCATGTCATACTTTTGAGTTCAATCTCCTAAATTAAAGGGTAATGTTGACACTCCTTTAAACCAGATCATAATCACTAAAAAAGTATATAATCCGAAGATTTTCTAACCATCATAAAAAGGGTCAGAAGGTTAAGAGAATGTTAACTGATTGAAAATTAACTGATATAAAAATGATATAATATTATAACCAATTATAATAATGATAATAAATTTAAGGTCATAAAGACAATCTGGCCTTTTAGCAGGAAACTTCCTGTCTTGAGTGACATGTTGAGCAATGCAATAAACTCCAAGGGGAGATCAGCAGTCATGTGAGAAATCTTACAAGCAGCACATGACATGCTTTGGATAGCAATGCAAATGTTTACTCAATTTCACCCAAATATACTGTTATGGAGCTGGGTCACGCGGAAAAACTTCTGTGAGTCTGTAAATACTCCAAAATTCCAAGCCAAGCTTGGAAATGGGTCCTTTTTCTAAGAGATTCCAGAAAAAGTCCAAACAGACTTAGAGGACCCCCTACAGAGACTTCATTTCATAATTCATCATCAGCACCCCTTTCCTCTTTCCATGCCTCATCTCATTTATCCTAACTACAGATACAGTTAGTGAAATTGTTAGTTTTTTCCAACATGTATACTATCTGTGTCAAGGAGGAAATGGGTAACAGGGTCATAGCGGTACAGCAATCATTTTATCAGTCTCTTCATACTTAGCCAAAGGAAGTGCTCAGTAAACATTTGGTGATGAAAGGGATGAACCATCTATTTATAATAGCAGAGTCATTGAGCTATTAAGATTATTACAGGCCTCAAGTTAGGGTTTGATTCGGTGTCATTGTGTTCACAACTTGACTCTTTTAAGAGCTACAGATGAAGGAAGAAACTCATTTTAATTCTCAATTTAAATATTACAATAGATAGCAATTAGAACAGACATCAAAGGAGTGGAGGAAATTTCATCATTAAGAGGATAAGGATGTTATTATTAAAACCAAAGAAAGATGATCAGATGGAACCTATTATAGCAGCTGCTAATAAAATAAAGCTTCACAAAATGGGTTAAATTACCTCCTTAATATTAAACAAATGATTTTACAGAGGTATCTTGCTGGAATTGAATATGAGGGCAAGTTACGGCACATTGCCTCCTCTGTTTCTGCATTCCATGACGAAGACAGAAAATAAACCAATAAATGTAGTCATGGTTATAGCCATAGTAATGGAGTCACCATAATTTCCAATACCTTTCACATGTTCTCATTCCTTTATTAGATTGGGAGGAATATCAGGTCAGGTTAAGGGTGTTTTAAGACACAACTATATAACACACTGGAATCTACAGTTATCTTATTAACGAGGTAACATATGTGGCCCCTGGCAATTTTTAGAGGCAAGTCCATGCCTCTGTCAGAAGGGAAGTTCGACTTCTCATGGCATTTTATTCTCCTCCCATAAATACGTGGATCAATCACTGTGAAAGAATTTTCATATTGCAGGGTCATTCTTTAACACTGAAGGACAACTAATAAGGTTTTAAAATATCCCCAATATATTATGTAGGCACAGCCTTTCATCCACGGTAAAACCCAAAGTCATATAATATTTTTTGTGGTCAAAATTGTTATTAAACCTTAGCAAAACTACACAGTCCTTCAAAAGAAAGAATAAAATGGCTCACAGATTATGTGTTTAACAGCCAAGGACAGCAGTGCAAAATCATTTGAGAAGGGAAGCGAAGTCTACCTTAACCAATTGAAGAGTGCAGGGAAACTTGAAGTTGTCAGAATGCAATTATCCCTGTTGGAATTTGGGCAAGCCAGCATCTGACACTTCCAAGCAACGCCGTAGGCCTATTTAATGAACAGGAGCCCTCTAGATTGGATTTCACCTCAATTCAAGGTAGAAAGCCTGCACTCTGAGAATAAAGAGTGCAGAGATGTTAATTAGTTCACTTCTGTCAGCTTCAAAATTGTCTTCCTAGAGATCAATAGGTCTAAGTCCATAATTTCACAGAAGGAAACTGAGGCCAGATGAATATCACACAAAAAAGAAATAAGTTAGTAACTTTGTGTTTTTTTAAGCATTAAAAAAATATATGTATTTATTTGCCTGCACTGGGTCTTAGTTGCAGCATGTGGTATCCTTGATCTTCCTGGCAGTATGCAGGATCTTTAGTTGTGACCTGTCAACTCTTAATTGTGGCATATGGGATCTAGTACCCTGACCAGCGATTGAACCTGGGTCCCCTGCATTGGGATTGCAGAGCCTTAGCCACTGGACCACCAGGAAAGTCCAATAACTGCTTTTTTTATGTTCTTTTTTTGTTCCTCTGAGTCCACAGTTTCCTCAGTTCAGTTCAACAACTATTTATTAACTCCTCTTTGCCAGATCTCTGGCTGGGGTCCTAAGAATTTATAATGATAAAGGAAACCTGATTTCTGCTTTCTCAGTGCTGCTACTCTGGATGGAGGGACAGATAAAGACACAAGCAGTTCTATCAGAAAGCAGAGTGTGCTATGGACTAAAGGACAGATAGGGCCTTGGGAATACACCAGAGAGAAAGAGTTCCTTCCCTGGAGGAATCTAGGAGACACTGCTGGGAAAAGCCTTCCTCTCTGTGCTTCCAAAACCCCACCTAACTTCCCAGTGGGTTTGCCCTCCTGATTAGTCTCTTCTCTGCCATTTCTCAGACCTGAGCTTTCATTCCAAACTTCTCTGGAGGACTTCTCTGGTGGTCCAGTGGTTAGAAGTCTGCTTGCCAATGCAGATGACATGGGTTCGATCCCTGGTCCAGGAAGATTCCACATGGCTTGGGGCAGCTAAGCCCATGTGCCATGACTACTGAAGCCTGGAGCCATGCTCTGCAACAAGAAAAGCCACTGCAACAGAAGCATGCAGACCCCAGCTTCAGAGTCACCCTGCTCGCCGCAACTAGAGAAAGCCCACACGCGACAACGAAGGCCCAGCACAGTCATAAATAAGTGTAGCGTCAACGGGGGGAGCTTGACTCTGTGGCAGACCAATGAAAGCGGCTCGTTTGGAAGATGCATTTCATCCAACGCCACTGGCAGATATAGGTAAGTGCACCTGGTTTCATTATCATAACTGGAAGAAGTGGTAGCATTACTATCGAAGGAATAGTGGTTATCACCTACAGGAGGCTCACTACCCGCCTAGCAATGTGACGTCTAACACATTAAATTCTCACGAAGCCCCACACAGCAGGGGTGATTATCCCTATCTAACTGATGAGGAAACTGGGATCAAAGATACCAAGTGACTTGAAATAAGAGACTTGTCAAAGGCAGAACTTATTAAAATCCAAATCTTAGCCCAAAACCTTTTCCCTTAATAGTTGTACCTTACCTCTTCCCCCAAAGTGAGACCTTGTAAGAGAGGCTTGTATAGAGTTAATAGAGCTATAATATCCAGTAAATCAGTGCAGAAATGTTCATTATATCATTGTAGCAAACTAACAAGAACCTTAGTGGTTCACTTATATCTGCAAGCTTGTTATAACTGACGTTTTTGTGAGATAATAATTCAGACAGGGCTCGGCCAGACAGTTCTTCCACTCTACCCGTCATCAACCAGGGTCACTTACTTGAAAGCCTTCAGGGATAGCTGATGTGGTTTGGAGGTTGTAGGACAATTTCACTCATGTGCCAGCTTCTTGGCAGGACATACTGGAAGGTTAGGCACCACTGGGCCCATTCCTTCTCTGTGTAATTTCATGGCTTTGCACATGGTCTTTCTAACATGGCAGCCTAAGGCTCCAAGAGCAAGCATTCTCAGAGACAGGAAGAGGAAGCTCAGAACCACTTACGGCCTAGACTCAGAAACTGCCACAGTGTCTCTTTTGCTATTTTCTGTTAGTCAGCACAGTCACAGAGTCCACCAGGATTTGGGAGAGGAGCACACTGATCCCACTGATGGGAGGACTGTCAAAGCATTTGCAGTCAGCTTCAATGGATCCCAATACTAAGTCTATTGAAGGAAATTTCACAGAAACAGGAAGGCAGACCATTTAGCAGTTTGAAATATGCATTCATTTTCTGGGCTGCCATTACAAAATAGCACAAACTGGGTGGCTTCAACAAGAGAAATTTATTTTTTCACATTTCTGGAAGCTGCCAAAGACAAGGTACCATTAGGGTTGGTTTACCTCTGAGGCCTCTGTCCTTGGAGTGCACATGGCCACTGGCTTGCTATGTCCTCTTGTGGTCTTTCCTCAGTAAAAACGCATCCCTGATGTCTTTCTTCTTGTAAGAACATCAGTCATATTGGATTACAGCTCCGCTTCCCTGGTGGCTCAGATGGTAAAGAGTTTGCCCACAATGTGAGACCCAGATTCCATCTCTGGATTGAGAAGATCCCTGGAGAAGGAAATGGCAACCCACTCCAATATTTTTGCCTGGAAAATTCCATGGATGGAGGAGCCTGGAGGGTTACAGTCCATGGGGTCCCAAAGAGTCAGACACAACTGAGCGACTAACACTAACATCCTCATTTAATTTAATCACCTCTTTAACGACCCCATCTCCAAATATGGTTACATCTGAGGTACTAAGAATTAGGATTTAAAAAGTTGAATTTTGGGAGGATGCAATTCAGCTCATAACAAATGTAAAATTGAATGCCATTATATGAGTAGAAAAACTGAGGCCCAGAGAGAGAAAATGATTTGCCAAGGTCAGAAAATACAGCTGGTAAGACTCTGAATGAGAGTTCTTTCCAGTGCGGCCCTTTTCTAAGGCTTGTGTCCTGCCTTATGGGAGGCAGAAGACAGAGGCGGAAGAACCAAGAAAGGCCCAGTGTGGGGGCCAGCGATTCCTCTTTTTCTCTTGAAATTCCAGGCTTTTCACAGTTATTTTATTCAGACCCAGATCTCTATCCTGCTCATTCCTTTTCCTGTCTCTTGGCTGACATTTCTGGTGTTTAGGTCACTATTTAGATTCTGAATCACAGTAATATTGGAGAATATGATGTCCTTGTTTCTGCCTTAACATAGATCTGTCAAGACTTTGGGAACATCTCTTCAGTGATTTGCAAACTCAGACCCATTCTGGGACTCTGAGTCATCGCATTAGTGCCCCCTAATTTGCAGTGTATACCCCATCTTTGATTTGTAGCTCTTGGGTTTCAAGAATAACCTGCATCGTAGAAAGGAGTTGGCCTACGTTTTGGCGAAGCTTCTAGGGTGTATCTGCTCCCTTCTAGGATGGAGATGGGGGAAGGGGTGACTCCAGATGTGGCTTAAGGCTTCCTGGAACGTGGGACCATTAGTATTCCATGCTCGTCTTCTGGCCTCACCTTGCATTTCAATCTAGCCTTCTGTGTTGTATGAGGTTAGAAAACTAGTCTTCCCAGAGATAAAGGATCAGTTTAATTCTAATTCACATAACAAAATTATATTAAGCTTCAATTATATACCAGCCACTATGTGTTGAGGGGGGTGGAGGGAGGGAGGGGGGCAGTATAGTTAATTAAAACTGATCTGTGGCAATATTCTAACACAAACTACAATAAAAACAAAAATGAATAAAGAGCATATGATATCACTTATATGTGAAATCTAAACAATGATACAAATAAACTTATTTACAAAACAGAAACAGACTCATAGACAAAGAAAACAAACACGCTTTGCCAAAGGGGAAGGGGAGAAAGATAAATTAAGAGTTTGAGATTAATATGTACACACTACTATATATAAAATAGATAATCAACAAGGACCTACTGTATAGGTCAGGGAACTATGTTCAGTTCATTGTAATAACCTACAAGGGAAAAGAATCTGATAACTGAATTACTTTGTTGTATACCAGAAACTAACACAACATTGTAAACCACGTATGCTTCAATTAAAAAAAAAAAAGCTAAAAAACCCCAATAATGAATGTATTAAAAGAGGGGAAAGACAAGGAGAGATAGTGCAGTCTAGGACTTAAAAGCACAAGCTCTAGAATCTGAAAATCCTGAGTTTTAATTTCTATTCTATCACTTACAAGCTGTTTGACTTTGGGAGAATCAGTTAACCTCTCTATGCCTTTACTTAGTTTATTGAGGGGATTAAAAAGATTGTAGGTAATGTCCTGAACACACTGCCTGGCACAGAGTTAGCGTCCAGTAGATGGTGGCTATCATTTTAACTTGTCTCTCAGTTGGCTGTGAAAATTAAATGACCTAGACTCTTGGTCTCTCCTTCCCCTCACCTAAACTGCAAATCTGCTTTTTCTCCGATCTTTTCTACTCAATAATAACTCTTTCAAACATTCTCATTGCTCATGCCAGAACCCTCTCTCCTCCTCATCCCATAAACTAATCAATCATCAAGTCCTTTGATGTACCTCCAAAATATAGCTCATATCTACCCACGTTTCTAAGTCTAAGCTACTGTCGTCTCTCACCTGATGCCTGTAATAGACTCCAACCTGGACTCCATACCTGTGTGTGTGTTAGTCATTCAATGATATCCCACTGTTTGTGACCCATGACCTGTAGCCTGCCAGGCTCCTCTGTCCATGAAATTCTCCAGGTAAGAATACAGGAGTGGGTTGCCATTTCCTGCTTCAGAGAATGCAGTTTTCATAGGGCAACCAGAGTAATCATTTTAAAAAGTGAAACCTGTCATGTAACTCTTTCCACTGAATGGTTTCCCAAAGCCCTGAGGATAAAAATCCAAAATATTCTCCAAGCCCTGCATGATCTAAGCTGCAGACTTGTTTTTCCAGCCTCCTTTTGCACTCCTTTTTGGTGCCATATACAAGTTAGAGTTTTTCCACTTATGGTGGTTTTAAAGTTATAAAATTCTTTGACAACTTTCCATTTAATAGGTGAAGTCTAATTTTCTTCTCTTTGCATGTAGAACGAGACAGGGATTCACTTCTAACATAGAAAGTGACAGAAATGACGCTACATGACTTCCAAGGAAGGTTATACAGACGATGGTGGCGACCTGGCTCTGTTTCTGGGATGGCTTGCTCTGCAGGAAGCCAACTGCCATGTTGCAAGGACACTCAAGCAGCCTGTGGAGGGGTCCACATGGGGAGGAACTGAGGCTTCTTGCCAACCAGTAGCACCAATTTCCTATCCACGTGAGTGGCTTGGAAAATTAATCCCTCAGTCTCCATCAGGTCTTCAGATAATTGCAGTCCTGGGCTGAAATCTTGATGGCAGTATCATAGAAGTTCTGCCCCAGGGTCTTCCCTGGTGATCCAGTGGCTAAGATGCCACGCACCCAGTGCAGGGGGCCCAGGTTCCTTGGTCACGAACTAGATCCTGTAGGCTGCAACTAAAGATCTTGTGTTCTGAAAGGAATATTGAAGATCGTGCAGATTGCAACTAAGACCCAGTACAGCCAAATAAATAAACAATAAATAAATAAAGGGCTTGCCCCATACCACCTCCCCACCTACTTCCTTCCCTCAAGCCAGAACTACCTAGCTAAGCTCAATAAGAATTCCTGACCCACAGAAAGTGCGGGTATAATAAATGTTTATTTTAATTTTAAGCTACTAAGTTTTGGAGTGACTTGTTACACAGCAGTAACTAACTAAAACACCACCTCAGGGGCTTCACAGAGGATAGTTTCTCTTCTTGGAACACTCTCTCCCCATCTCTTCCTCAGGTTAACCCTTATTCAGGATACAGAGGAGGGCAGGGTAGTATAAAAGTGAGAATAGAGAATTCCATGTTGTCTTGGTGGAGGAAGAGGTAGGAAGAGATAATAGCATCACACCTTTCCAAGGAGAAGCTAGAGAGAACTGCTTCCTTCTTCCAGTGACTTCCTGAACTACCCACCATTCACAGCAGTTTGAAATCACTTAAAGCAGTGGAGTGTTTGAGTGTTAGTTACTCACTTGTGTCCAACTCTTTGTGACCCCATGGACTGTAGCCTACCAGGCTCCTCCGTCCGTGGGATTCTCCAGGCAAGAGTACTGGAGTGGGTTGCCATTTCCTTCTCCAGGAGATCTTCCCAACCCAGGGATCGAACCCGGGTCTCCCACATTGCAGGCAGATGCTTTACCATCTAGGCACCGAAATTAAGCCATTCTTGGAAATGATGAGGTGTGTTTTTTTTTCCCCTTTTCTTTTCTTTCCCAAGTATGTTCACATTAATGTAAATTCAAGCCCACACATTCTGGGAGGTAAACAGTCTGGTAGCTACAAGGGATGAGACGCAGGATGTGCCCCAGGAGGAAGGGAGCACTGGTGTCTGGCCACTCCATTGACTCTACAGCAGGGCCTCAGACACGAAAGCCCTGAGCAGCTGGAAGACAAAGGACTCCTCAGGTTCCCATATGAAGGCACTGTGTGACCTAGAGTAATATCTCTTGCATGGGTTGACTTATTGAAAAGACAGGTCATGGTATGACTAATATTTTCTGGAGAGTTCACTGGGGAATTTTCAAAGTTTCTGAAAAGTGTATATGCTCCAATACCAAACAGACAAAATTGCATGATTATCAACTCAGTGAGTTCTATATTCCCCTGCTATAAAATGATGGGCTTGACAAGAGTAGCTTGTAAGTCCTTCCATCTCTGAGTTTCAGGGATCATATGAAAATGTTAGGATCTCATATGCAAAATGATGGACAGTACTTTTCTATCAACTGAAAAAGGATGTTTTCCAGGATTGATAAAGAGGAAAAAGTAAATTAGAGGAAGAGCCTTGCAATTGTAATTGATTATTTACTTTTTTTTTTTTTTGCTGAATTTATGGAACCACTTGAGGGTGAAGAGGAAGCAGAAATGTGTTACAGAAGCAAAGTCCTTGAGCCTGAAGAGTGTCAGAAAAGTCCATCATGGGCTATGAGTGCAGTGCTTCTGCAGGATTAATAAATGCCCATTTGAAAATTTTCTCAATGAAAAAAAGAGATAAGATGCCTCTGTCTCCTTATTTTACATCCCTCACTTATTTCCTGATCTAAATTCAGTGTTTACCACTCCTTTTGTGACCAGTGGAATTTTGCCAGTAGGAACACCGCTAGCTGAAGGCCTTTAGAAAAGCTAGAGCCGTTCTTCTGGCCTTCGTTCCTTGCCAGAATCCTTCTATTCTTTGTTTCCATAAGGCACTCTTGTCGCATCCTATTACTTCCACTACTTTCAGAATGATATCACCTCAGTGAGGTACCATCTTTTCTCTCCTTACAAAAGAAAACAGACCTAGTTTCTTTAACCTTTCAGCAGAAGCAAATTCCCCAAATCCCTCTGTCATTCTGGTTGCCTTCTGCTATGCCTTCTCTAGTTCCAAAATATCCTATTTATAGAAAGAAACCCAGAATGAGCTCAGGACTCAATATGACCTAACCAATCCTCTTTACATGACTAGAATAATTTTCTCTGACTCCTTTTCAGTTGTGCAATGTGCTCAATATATTCCAAGCTGATTCTCTTTTCTTTTCTTCCAATACATATGAAATGACAAACATTCAAACTATGGCAGTGTGACTGATTGATGTGAGAGGTTGATGTCCATTATATTCAGGAACTTTCTGGAATTAATGGATTGAAAAGTAAGCTAGACTTTGTGATTTGTGTAACATTAGGGTTAAAGGAACAGGTCTCTTCCTTGAATTATTTCTTGTTATTTGGCATTCACTTCAGTTAATAAAGAGATTAGCTAGTTTTCAATGAAGTCATAATGCAAACAATACCATAGGCTGAAGTAGCATTCACAAAGAGTGGTCCAACCTCATCACCAGGGGATTTGTTAAAAATGCCAAAGATTTGTCTTCAGGATCCACTTTTAACAAAATGCCCAGAACACTCACGTGCACACTAATTATGAGAAGCATGTTTCAGCACCTATGAACATTTCTTTCCAGATACTCTAGGCAAAGTTGATTGGAAACATACCTTGTTGGGCCCAATCACAATATGGACCCTTTTACTAGTTTTTACTTGCCTTTCCATGGTCTTAAGTTATATGAGGGTTTCCCTGGTGGCTCAGTGGTAAAGAATCCACCTGTCAATGCAGGAGATGTAAGTTCCATCTCTGGGTGGGGAAGGTCCTCTGGAGAAGGAAATAGCAACCCATTCCAATATTCTTGCCTAGGAAATCACAGAAGAGTCAGACATGACTTAGCAACTAAACAATGACCGCAAAGTTATATTACTCCTTCGGGATTTGCTTTCTCTTTTTATTCAATTTCTAATATCCTCTTGTGTTCTTTGGAAGGAATGATGCTAAAGCTGAAACTCCAGCACTTTGGCCACCTCATGCAAAGAGCTGACTCATTGGAAAAGACTCTGATGCTGGGAGGGATTGGGGGCAGGAGGAAAAGGGGACGACAGAGGATGAGATGGCTGGATGGTATCACCGACTCGATGGATGTGGGTTTGGGTGAACTCCGGGAGTTGGTGATGAACAGGGAGGCCTGGTGTGCTGCAATTCATGGGGTCGCAAAGAGTCAGGCACGACTGAGCGACTGAACTGAACTGAACTGAACTAAACTGAATATGCTCTTACATTTAGCTCAATGTATTTGCTCACAAACCCTGACCTGACATGCTCTTGACCTGTCTTAACTCCTATCAACTTTTTTTATTAACAACATCACTTCTCCTCTACTTGCCACCCAGACTTCCTCTTATTCATCTCTTGCCTGTAGGATAGTTTAGACAGCGTCATTCAGTTCTTCCTCAATATTCCATGTGGTCTTGCTTCGGCCTCATTATGAGGTTGTCTGGTTTTCCTGAAATTGAGTTAAGTCATATCCAGATCTTCTGTCTCATGCTTACTTGTCAGGCTCAGGAATGCACAGAGGTTATTGAAACTACATCATAACTTTTCTAAGGTTTTCTCTTGCTTGCTTGCTTTTTGATGCTTGGATTGTTTCCTTTCTAACTAAACTAGGTTTGTAGATGGCAGATTCCTTGAGTTCTTTTTAAATATGAGCTCAACACCAGGTTCTTGGCAATCGCTGCCTATGCTTGTTTTCAGAAAGCCTTCCAAATTGTGCATCGTGATTCTTTGCTTCTCCTTCTATTGCCTGTGGAGAACCATTAGAGATCAGGAAGTGACTAAGAGAGCCAATCTTTCTTCCTACCTGGTCAGAATCACTTCTTATATCACGAGCAGAACTCCTTTGCTACCTGTGTTTGTTTTTTTTTTTTTTTCCTGAGCCTCCCAGACAGTAGCTATGTCACTATCTGAGGCCTTTCTGTGAATACTTTTCTTCATTGATTACAACTGATCCTTAGGTAATGGCTGGGAGAAGGCAACTGTTGACATCTTGGCAATAATTAACCATGTGCGATTCAGCTGTATCATCTTCACCTGACTCATTGACTCTTTATAGATTAGATCTTGGGTCTATTAGACTCTGAGATTCTTTAGGGTAGGGAATTATTAATACATGGATCATCAGCTTCTATCAAAGTACCTGACATAGAACAACTACTGAAGGGGAAGGAGAGGAAATATAAGTAAGGAGAAGGAAAGGAAATAATCTATCCAACACAAGGTGAGATGGAAAGCTCAGTAATTAACTACTAACAGATTTAGGAGGGAAAGCTGTGAGAAAAGAATAAAGTACTCTCGTTGATTCCGCCTTGACACAGGGGAGGGAGTACCCAAAATATTCTTTTGAATGTGGCTTGCTGAATTTCCTTTTAGAAGTTGAGATAGAGGGGACTTTGTCTCAAGAGATATTCCAAGCATCTGCTAATTGCCTAAACAAAAGAAATCCTTTTTCATTTCTGATTTTGTAGACTCCTGTTTTGTTACCTCTCTCCCATTAATTCCAAGACTCCTGACACATCGACTTAATGATATTTTTATGCCTCCTAGTCTTGATAAGCTCCTTCTTATTAATTTTTGTACCATTCTTTATAAAGGTACAGGCAAAGGATAAACTTTATGGCTTTGGTAGAAAACTGCATGTGAACATCAGACCATGCACTGATAAAGAACACAGTACTCCTGGTTTGAAAACAAAAATCCTTCCTTCTAGGTTGTATTAATACACTTGCCTTTAAATTTGGCTACACTGTTGCATTAGTAATCTTTAAGAAAGCAAGCTTTGTTTACTGTTCAGTTTGAAATGTTCTTACCAGTACTAAAAATGAATGGGGTCAGATGAACCTAGAGAGGTGTGATATTCATATCATAGTTGACCAAGGCTTTGTGGAGAAAATGAGATGATCTCAGGAATAAGTGCTCCTGAGATGAACACTGTGGAAGATCCAGTGCTTGGATCTATCTTAACAAATTAAATGAATGCAACTTTTGCTTATATTAGAAACTGGATTTTTTTTTGCAGATGTTAAAAAAGAAAATATGTAAGTGAGTGGATGGAGAATAAAAGGTGGAAAGCTGATAACATATCAAGAGAAGAGAATTCTTCTTCAGATCACTGAGAAATCAAGAGAGGAAAATATATGTATGTCAAACACCATCTCTTAACTCCTTTTCCCAACTCTCTATAGCAAGTCTCTTTATATAACAGCTCCTGTCTCTCACCAAGGGGCTTCCCTGGTAGCTCAGACAGTAAAGAATCTGCCTGCAATGCAGGAGATACAGATTCCATCCCTGGGTTGGGGAGATCCCTGAGAAAAGGAATGGCTACCCGCTCCAATATTCTTGCCTGGAGAATTCCATGGACAGAGAGGTGGTCACTAACAGTTGGACATGACTAAGTGACTTTCACTACTTTTTCGTCCCTCATCTTGGTCTATGAGTTATAGGTTTTAGTAATGATTCCAAGAAAGGAACAACAATAGTCAAAAATATTCCTTGGGAAATATTTTCAGCACCATCATGTGTTGTCTGAATCATTTCAAACTAATCAGTCGTTCAGTTCATGCTTTGAGTCCCCAGGAACCCAAGCTCACAATTCAAGATATCCCACTTAGTATCATACAAAATATGACATTAATTTTCAGAATAAGGATCCATCAGAGAAGTAACTTAATAGTCTCTATACAGACCACAAACTGTTGAGGAAAAAGTCATATAAATATATCATAGATGATGGGGAATAATCATGGTCATATAGTAATCATTGCCTTGGGTTATTTCAAGATTTCAGATCTATACATGAGACACTGAATACTTAATTACAGTATTATGAATTGCATTCCCAGGAAACTGGTTTTGTCCACAAAACCTGTACCCCAAGACCTCTGAGGATGGCATGTGCCAGCTGTTCTAGTCTTAGGGCAGCATCTGCTGGCTAATTCATGGAGCGACAAAAAGTGGCAATTTGTGGACAATCTGAACAGTCGGAGGGAACTGTTACACTGGCGATTATGAAGGTGTGTGGCATCCTTTTATGATGACCTATCTCAGGTCTCCAGGAACTGGCAAGTCTAGAACTGTCCCTAATGAGGTCCGACAAGCATTTGTAGAATATGTACTTTGGCTGGATCCAAGTATAATCTAGGTTGGCTCTGGAAACATCTCTTGAGCCATCAGCAACTCAACACTGGGCTTACTTGTAGTAATAACAACCCAGTACCAATGGAGACTCCAACGAACAGAAGTCCGTATACAGAATTGGGAAGTAAAGCCCGTTTTCCATAAGGAAGGCATTTCTGGGATGGGAGGGGGGAGGGGAGAGGACCTTGAAGCAGCCACTGAATGCTAATCTTCTCTTGCTTCTAATCATCCTATCGCGTAACTGAGGTTTATTCACCTAAGGAAGCACGAATGTCATTCAGACACAGCACTTTTGATCGGCATAAGGAAACTAGAAATTGGAAAAGGTTGGATGGTCTGAAACTTAAGAGCTATCCACCATCTTCTGCAGCATCTCTCTGCCTCATCCCTGCAGTCGATAGCGCCGCGGTCAGGGCCTGTGACGCCGTTGGTGGGCTTCCCCTTCGTGGGAACTCTGGGTGGAGAGTAACATCTTGGTGTTGGTGCCAAAACGACGAAACCTGAAATGCGTCTGGGGACTTTCCAGGGCACTTGCGCTCCTCAGAGCGACCGGCATCTCCATAACAACTGGTTTACAGTCGTCTTCCGTTCCTCTGCTCGGCTGTGGAGGCGCCGACTGGGGGTAGGCAAAGGGCAGCTTCAATGGAAAGCTACGTTGGGTTAGCGCCTCCCTAGGCCGCGGGGACGCTGCGGATGACCGGGTTATACAGCTCGTTGCCTGAGATTTCGCGAGCTCTCCGCAGGTCTCCAGCAGAGAGCCGCGCCCCCTCCCACCTCTTCCTCCTTTACCTTTATTTTACACATGGGGTTGGGGGGGGGGTGTCGAGGGAGGTGCGGGTGAGGGGGTGGGGAGGTGGTTTGTTTTCTTTTGCTTTTTTCTCTTCTCCTTGAAGTTCATTCTATCCCTTCTAAGTTACTTTCCGCCAACACGTGACCTCTCCAGCGGGAAGCGCGGGTGCTAACCGCGGGGCTTCCTGGGAGAGCCCCCTCTCGCGGAGCTCGATCCCATCTCCGGCTTCTCGAGCGCCGCTCCGCTTCCCCGTCGCTCTCACCCGGGCACCCTGATGGCCCGGGAGCCCCCGGATGATGCGGAAGCGACTCCGGGGAAGAAGCACCGAGCGGACGCGGAGCGTCAAACCGCTGCGGATGCACCCCTCCCTGCCTTTGCCCGCGGCTCCACACTTCGCGGTGCGCCATGCCGACCTAGCTGCGCACCCGCGCTGTTAACTCACATTGGAGAAGCCATAACCATTACAGCAAACGCACGCAGAACTTCCTTCAACTCGGCCGCTCGAGAGCTCGATTTACACAGGTTCCTGTGGGCAACTAGTGGCTCGCTCGGGTGCCTCTCGCCGAGTCATCAGTCCCTAAGAGGGAAAGGGAAAGTTGCCGGGCTCCTGCGCGCTTCCACGCATGTGGTTGTTCCCAAGGACAAGTCACTCACTCACACCCCCTCCCCGCTTAGCCCCCATCGCCCCCCTGCTCCGACTTGATCGTCACTCACGACCTCATCAGCTGGAGACCCTTAGTCATGGGGGGAAGGGGGAGGGGTACGAACTTTTCTAAGAAGTTTCCTTTTTACCAAAGGAGTCACAGTAAGTTGGTCACGTAAACAGCACGGATAGTCGTCGTCGATGCCGCCCCCCGCTTTCGCCCCCCTCCCCCTGCGTTTTTCTGGAATTATTAAAGCGGTAGCCTTCTGGCGCTGATAAGCAACAAGTTCCCCAGCGGTCTTCCCGCCCTAGCCTGTCTAGGCGAAGGTTTTCTTACCTGGCGACAGGAAAATCTCCCGAGTCGAGCTCAGCTTTGCCAGAGCCCCAGGTGTGACCTGAGCAGTGGGCAAGGGAGCGGTGTGCAGGCTGGGTTATTTACATGAGGGTACCCTGAAACTCCCCCACTTTCCCCGGGAACTTTCTGTGCCAGGACCCAATGACCGGCGGTTGGAAGGCAGCCCTGGGAACCACCGCTATATAGCAGGGCACTTGGGCAGTCATTGGTAACCTCGCTCATTCATTAGAATCACGTAAGAACTCAAAAGGAAACGTGTCTCTCGGAGTGAGGGCGTTTGCGTAAATCTATAGGTTTTTCAACATCGATGCGACTTGCTTTGTCTTCTGTAGTCGCCAAGGTGGTTGAGAGTTTAAGCTTGCGGATATTGCAAAGGGTTATTAGATTCATAAGTCACACCAAGTGGTGGGCGATCCACTGAGCAAAGCCGAACTTCTCACATGATGACTTCAAACAAGACACATTACCTTCCAGCATCTGTTGGGGAGACGGGATTTTAAGACACTTGAGTCTCCAGGACAGCAAAGGCACAATGGTGAGTAGCAATAAACCCTGCATTATAATTGAAAAATCTTGACATGTTGCTTAACAACGGGCATATCACAGCTCTTCCTAGCACTTCACACGCCAAAGAACAGCAGCTACTCAGGCCAGGAGAATCGGGTTTTTACATAGTGCAACTTTAATTGGAATCATTTGAGATTTAACACAGCAATGTGGAACTGCGTGGAACAAACTTGGAGTTGGAGGGAGGGTGTGTGTGTTATATTAGCTGTTCAAGGCTGATGCTTCTCTCCCAGCCTTCTTGCATTCCATTCTTTGCTTCTATGTGTGTGATATATGAGCATATTCTATGATTTATATGTGGGCATGTAATTGACATTCGCAAGAAGATTAATTTCCATCTTAAAACAATAATGCTATTAGAGTTTGTGGTCAGGGGGTGGAGTGGGGGTAAGGATAGGATAAAGACTGGGAGTTTGGGTGCAGATGGGGGTGGGGTTGGTGGGAGAGAAATAAGTCAGAAGGGCATATTGCCGGTAATGAAATGGGTAAGCCTCTCATAGGAGAAAAGGGTCTCATCAACATGTGATCAACTATTAACAGGATGGCTTTGGCAAAGCCATCCGCACGTGACAAAACGTAAGGAAGTGGAAGAAACCGTCTAGAGCAATATCAAATATCACTTAATTACAGATTTTTTAGTCTTTTCCTCCCGCCGCGCCGGGTGTGTAATCCTGGAGATACTAGCCCATTCAGCACCTTGGACAGAGCCGACGGATTTGTCTTAGGTGGTGGTACCCCAGGTAGCTGTCTCGGCCCCGCAGTAAGCCAGCCTGTGTCGCCCTTAAGAAGCGTCTTTTCGGAGGTTCGGCTCACACTGAGATCGGGGCTGGAGAGAGAGTCAGATTTTGGAGCGGAGCGTTTGGAAAGCGAGCCCCAGTTTGGTCCCCTCATTGAGCTCGCTGAAGTTGGCTTCCTAGCGGTGTAGGCTGGAATAGACTCTTGGCAAGCTCCGGGTTGGTATACTGGGTTAACTTTGGGAAATGCAAGTGTTTATCTCCAGGATCTAGCCACCGGGGTGGTGTAAGCCGCAAAGAAGGTAAGCACCGGGGCGGGGACCCCTGCAACCCCAATTTTTGAGCTATTTTGACGCTCGATCTTCCCGAGAGGACGCGCGGTGGAGGGGAGGAAGTAGAAGGAGAGTGTGAGAGGGGGGTTGTTTCTTGCTATTTGCCCAGTTTGAATTGCCCTAGGTGAGAGCCTTGGGGTAAAGCGAGAAGGGGGGTGGGGAAGCTCAGTTTTCCTGCGGATATAATGAGTTTAGTTAACTTGGACCTGCAAATGTCTGATTCAAATGTAAGATTTCTCTTTTTCTCCCCTTCATCTCCTTCTTTTCCGTTCTCTGCTGGTGTGTGTGTGTGTGTGTGTATGTGTGTGAGTGTGTGTGTGTACAGTAGGTTCATTGCTAATTATGAAGCTTTTACCCAACATTCGATTTCCTAAATTTTGACTTTGTACCATTTAGAATTAGGCGGTGGAGGTGGTGTGTGGTGAGGAAAGGGGCGGTGGAGGTTGGGAGAGGGTAGGAGGTAACGCTAAATCTCCAACACAAAATACATCAAGGTAATTTCAGCTCTTCTAGGCAGAAGGATTCATTCTCTCTGTATCCCTTCCTCCCTCTCTCTCCCCCTCCCTCCTTCCCGCCCCCCCTTCCACCCCGCCCCCTCCTCCTGCCTCCGTCCCTTCCTTTTTCTCTCTTTCCCACCGTCGCCCTCGCGCCTGGCTGGATGTTTCTGTTTCTGTTTTTTTTTTTTTTTCACCCCCCTCTTGCCTTCTTTCCTCCCTCCCGACGAGTTTCGGGTGCTGGCTTAGAGGGCTCCCGCTTTCTCAAGGGAAGGGGAGCCTCCGAGACCGCGCTCCGCTCCCCCGCCGGACTGGATGCCTCTCTGAGCCCAGGTCCGAGTCAGTCGGGGTAACTAAGGAAAAGGGGGCCTCTACTTGGGAGGAGATGTCCTTTACGGGCCGAAGAGCCAGGGAGCGGGCCGGGGAATGGGGTCTGGGCGGCTGGAGGAGGAGGAGAACACGAGTAGCTCCGTGCGGCGGCTGGACCCAGCCACCAATCAGCTGGGTGCACAGACCGCCCAGCCACCGCGAGGTTGCACCCGGAGGCGCGTGTGGAGGGCGGCCCGCTCGCCGCCGCCCGGGTGGGCCAGGGGGCGGGGGTGGTCAAAGCTGCTCAGAGCCTCCCAGTCCTCCGTTCCACCTTCCCTCCTCGGTCCCGGGGGGGACAGAGAGCGGCCGGAAAGCGCGACAGCGTTGTCTTGCCTCCCCTCTGGGAGTCCAGGGACTTGCGCGCCCCTGCGCAGGGGCCACCATCCTCTCCACACTCCTACAACCCTCAACCTACCCACTTCCCGGCCCCTTTGTTCCGGCCTCCGAGCCAAGCCGGGTGGTAATTTTCACCCCTGGGCTTGTGCGTTCTGGACTCCTCCTTCCTGGATCAGCCCTCTTTAATTAAGAGACAAGGCTTGAGGTGGGGGTGGGGGAGCGTAGGGGAAAACCTATTTCCGAAACTCACTGGACTGTTTTAGCGAACGAAAAAGAAAGAATTCCAACTCTGCTCAGGTGAAAAGAATGGATTCATAGGCAACGCGAGGATATTGTGGCGATTTAGAAGGAAAAAAAAAAAAAAAAACAGGCACTAGGATCAGATGACGGTGATAGGCTGCTACGCACACAAAGGGAGCGTTGGGCAGGGTTTACGGAGCAAGCCTGCAGCGAATGGGGCACAGATTGTTCCGAGATCCAGTCATTTTCTCAGTCAGATCTACGCGCAGGGAGGGGAGGGGAGGGGCTGGGAGGGGAACGGGGCGGGAGGGGCTGGGCTTGGGGGCGGGGGGATTTCTGATCAGTCTGATGCAATTCCAAGCGTGCTGCAAAGGAACTCCAAGGAGTCCGCATCACCGTCGCCGCCCACCCTTCCCAGATGGTGCTGTTTTAAATACGGATCTGCAGGGCTGAACGCAGAACTGGGAGATTTATTGCAAAATCCCGAGAAGGGGGGAAACGGGGAATGGAGGGGCAGAATTTAAAGGTGCAACACTTGCTTTTCCCCAAATCAAGCGGCAACCGGTCGGCATTTTTTTTTTTTCCTCGTCTGCCTGTCTCTGGATTCTAGTTCACCAAGGAAGAGGTGTAAATATTGTGACATTTTGAGGCGGTTTGATGGATGAGAAAAAAATCATCTGTCACTCTAAATTGCAGAGTTCCTGTCTCCTCGAAATGCTTTGCTAGCGAATACTCGCTGCTGCCTAATACAGTTGCTAGGGCTTCAAATGAATGCACCGTTAAGGGAATATTATCCTTTTAGTCGACTTGCCAATTTATCTGACAGTCAAATGGAGAAAATTGTAGATTTCGAGTCTTCGAGAGACAAGGAGGGAAAATGCTTACCTAATTCTTGTAACCTCGAGATCTTTCATAACTTAAACCTCAAAAGTGTCACGTCATCCTCTCTCACACGCGCTCACATACATATCCTTGACTTCTAGGTGAAATGGTTTCGCCTGGTGTTGTGAAAATGAGTATCACTTTAAGAATAGTGCACCTGATCCTCACTGTTTATGTATATTTACATGGAGCTCTTCGGTAGGAACGCAAGAAATTTCAACTGTCCTGTTTGAAACTAGAGAGAACATTAGAAGGTGTTAAAGAGGAGAGGGGAAGAAAGAGGAAGGGGGTATTTTTGACCTTAAAAAAAGTGAACAGTAAACTAGCCTACTTTTGTGCCCCCTGGTCTTGCATGTTAATATTTCTGTGTGTGAGACTTTAGCTTGGTCTAGCTCCCCCAATGGAATATATCAGTATTGATTCAGATGAAAATATATTCATTTTGCCTGTAGCTTTTTCAGTGTCATTGATAGTAAGACCTACAACACAGCAATTTTTGGAGGATAGAAGAGAATGTCTGAAAGAGCTTTGCAAACTGGGAAGAAGACACTCCATAAGGGGGAGGTATCACTATGTCATTCTCTGCCTACAGCATTTCCATTTCAACCAGAGTGCTAGTTATTTTTAAATATCGTCTAATGTATATGGTAAGGCAGTAAATGGGATTTTAAAAGCAAGTTCTTGTTGGCTTACAAAATATTGTTTGTAAAATTGCCTATCTGTAAATTGGAAAGAATACCTTTAAAAGATCTAAAATCAAAATTCACATGCTGCTTCGTTCATTTGCCAGACTCTTTCCCTCTCGAATCTGTAATCTGTATTCTTAATAAGAGGAGAAGCTAGTGAAATTTAGTTTCTTTCCTTTTCCTGGCCTGTCCTCTAGGGGAAGCTTAGTAAGAAACAACATTCCAGTATTAGGCAATGTGAGAGGCAAAGGCCTGGATAACCACAAAATAGATAATAAGCCACAAAAACCAACAAATAGAAATGAGGAAAAAATCATCACTGTGGCATGATTTACAAAGGATTTTTATTTCTAATTCTGTGATTGAGGGACGAGGCTCCAACTTGCTCAAATAACATTCATTTAATCAAACTGCTTACAGCATGTCAGTTAAAATGATGTCTAACTGAACATAGTTTTTATTAAATATACTTCTATCAAAAGCCAGGAGAGCTAATCCTTTTCTTTAATTAGGAAAAGCTAATCTAACCATTTAACTGATTCTAGTGAATATGAACTGATATAATCTGATTTTAAGATTCTGCTTAAAACTAAATTTGTTCTAAAAAGCACTGACTTGCCAGAAAAATATCTATTTTTGTAGCTCTCTTTTCACTCTATGGATAATTTAATGAGTTGCCTATTTTAATTTTACAACTGCTACCTCAGAAGTATCTCAAATTATCTTTCTTTGGCTGGTGTCTTTCTCTGCTGATCTGCTACTGCTGTGTGTATGTGTGTGTGTGCACTTGTGTGTATGGATGTGTTTGTGTGTTTCTAGAGAATTTAACAAGCGGTGAGTCTCTTAAATTTACATGCCATGATCCGTGTAAAGGATACTTCATGGCATTTAATAAATAACAATAAACATTAACATTTAGTGAGAGCTTACCGATATTGAATCCTATGGAAATGGGGAGAGGGGCTGTTGCTTTTAAGGGGAGAAAGATTCAATTCTTAAACAATAAAAAGAAATTTTCTCTCCTCTTTGGCCAAAGAGTGGCCATAATTTCAAAAATATTAAATCTTCTTTTACTTTGGATGTTAAAGCTACTGCTTGAACAAGTGTGTCTTGAGAGAAACAGGTAGTCCCTAAAGACTAATACCCCCAAACACCAGGGTGCAAGTCAAAATGTCAAATCTTTATCCCTGCCTCCATTGTCATTTGGCAATTTTTGGAGTGTTCATTCTGAGTTTTCTAAGGTTCAGATTGTCGTTTCCCCTTTTTTCTAACATTCTAAAAGCGTCCTATAAAGAATTCTATATAATGCAGACTTTATTTGTATTTGCTAGTAATAATACTTCATACGCACATAGCTGTTTGAAAGTTCTTCACAGGTTTCCTAATCTGATTTCAGCCAGGAGGGAAGAGTAGGAATTATCAATGACCTTTCACAAATGAGGAACCTCAGGTTCAGGGTTTCCTAAGAGCACATTGGCAGTAAGAGGGGAAGACTGACTCAGAATCTTTCTTCAGATTTCAAGGACCACACTTTCAGCTCTCCAGCCCATGCTGCCTCAAACCCCACTCTGGCATCTGAGGGGCTTGTAGGCATTATTTGCTCTTGTTTTGATTTCTTTAATTTAAAAAGGGGGGAAAGTTATCTACAAATCATTCCCACAATTCTATAGGCCTACTGAAAAGTTTCTGCCAGTCTCTGACCTTTTCTTCCTAAGCCATTCTTTCACTCTCCCATAATTGGAGGCTCAAAGAAGGCAGGGATATTTCTGGGGCTGACACACTGTCTAAGGAACAGTCACTAATTCCCCCCAAAACAACACAGAATAAGAGGAGCTGAAGACAAAAAAGGACTCTTGTGAGTTTGTTGAATCTGGGGCCTGGGAAGGTTCTCAGGGGTCATTTCTGATGCGTGAATTTATGCTGGCTTATTTTCTTCCTGTTGTTTAGTTGTCCAGTTGTGTCCAACTCTTTTGCAACCCCATGAACTGCAGCCAGTCAGGCTTCTCTGTCCATGGGATTTCCTAGGCAAGAATGCTGGAGTGGGTTGCCATTTCCTTCTCCAGGGGGCCCTTCCTGACCCAGGGATCGAACCCATGTCTCCTACATTGGCAAGCAGGTTCTTTACCACTGAGCCTCCTGGGAAGCCCTGTTTTCTTTTAATCCTCTGGAATTTCATCTTAGTGTTGAATGCCTGGGATCTTGCTTCTCTTGGTAGATACTCTGATATTTATGGGGATTGTGAGCTTAACAGGCCATTTTCCATTTGCCCAAGAGGAATCCTTTCTATAGAGACTCTAATGTTCATAATTTTATTTTGTAAGCATTAACTGACAATCTACTATGTGCCAGGAACTATGCTAAAGTCTGGAAATTCAGCAGTGTGTAAGACTGAAAGGTACTTAGCTTGGTGGACTTACAGCTTAGAGACCTGATTTGTCCTTTAATTTCCCTAGAAGAAGACAGACTTCTGGATTCTTATCTTTTCCAAGAGAACACAGTGAAGTAGATTAAAAGCCTGAGTTCAAGCTCTGCTCCCAACTAATTGACAGTAGCTAGAAAAATCAATTAGTCCCCCTTGATCCATATTTCCTCACACAGAAAACAAGGAGGATGTTCTTAGGATAAACTCTAAGTTCCATTTTAGCTCCAAGTTTGAGTGATATGATGGCTAACTTATTTCTTGGGCCTAAGTTACCCTAATCTTTGATGATGTACAATTTTGGGTGTCATCAATTTTTAACTTGTTTGTTAGGAAGTACATTATGAAAAATCAAAGCAACTTATTTGAATCTAGCATAGAAAGAATCTGGATATTGAACCAATCATTTTTGAGAAACAGACTTGGAAAGTTTTCATCTGAATGATGATCTCAAACTTCTGCAGGTTATTTTTTAAAGGGATGGGCTGATGAGAGACTCACTAACAAATTAAATGCTTATTTTCTTTGTGCCAGCAGAAGTTCTCATTTTTCAGGTCATTTCCTTTTAAAATCAAAGATATTACACCCTGAAATTGTCTGGGCCTCATGAATAATGCATTATATACACATGATAATAGGTAATTAGATGGACCAACCAGGAGAAACATGAAAGGGAGCTGGTAGCCCAAGGATTGCAGAAGGTGTGTGGGCATTTTGACATCCAGGAAATGCTATAGGTCTGTCCTTAGCTAACTCAGCCTGGTGGAGATAATTAAGAAAAATGTGGGTGTAGAAAGGCTGCAAGCCATTCCTTGGGATTGGCTAGATCACTGCAGTAGTTCAAAAACAATTGGCACAGCCACCCACACTGGACATGATTGCCCTTTGATGAGGCAGCTATTGACTTTTATAAAGATGCCATATTTAAAATAAGTTCTGATGCACTCAGGATGACATGCATCATTCTCGAATTCTATTTTAGACAAATGGGAAAATATGTTCCAAAGTATTAATTTAAAAATAAAAAACTTAAAAGTCGAGTTGCTAAAAATCAACAGTTTAGCAGTGTGTGACCTCCAAATTTACCTTCAGTCCGAGCTAGGAGAAACCTGTGGCCTGTGTGAGGCATTTTTGAACATTTTCTGGATCACCCCAGGAGGTAGAAAGTACTTTGCCACTGTTTTTAACCTCTGAGTGAATGTTAAATGCACTTAAAAACCTTCTCACACTGGAAAAGGGAAACCCAATCAATTGCCTGTAACAGCAGAAGAAGATGCTTTGAGATCTTTGTGCCCAGAGTGCATGCTATGATGTTATGGAATTCAGGATTCCTTCAGAGTACGCTAAACCTCACACCCATCAGCACCAGCAGGACAGAAAGGCTCCATAAACATCCAAAGCCTGTGAGAGAGGACATTACAGGGCCAGTGAATGGGAAGAAAGAGAGGGAACATGGGAAAAATTCAGCCAAAACAGGGTTAGTATTAGAAACTAACCAAACAGGGGTAGTATTAGAAACTAACCAA
>NW_024070201.1:56114323-56124749 GCF_014754425.2 Oryx dammah | reverse complement strand
ACAGGGTTAGTATTAGAAACTAACCAAAACAGGGTTAGTATTAGAAAACTGGACGTGTTCTTAAATAGACATGTCCTCTCTGAGGGTAATCTTCACATCCATTTGTCCACTGAGCTAGATCTCTACCACCCTTACTCATTACTGTTCTGGTTATGTTGGTAGGCAACAATAATTTCTTCTACTCTTACCTTCCTCCTCCAGTAAGGGCTTCTTTCTCCCCTAACAACTTCCATAGCCAGTGTTTGAGAATGGCCTTGCTATTACTTCTCCTTGGGGTGTGTTAGATTAACATGGGCTTGGTAACCACTTCTGTGCTTTGGACTCCACTCTTTTGGCAGTCTGGTCAAGCCTATAAACCCTTCTCAGAATGTTTCTAAATGAATAAAACTTAAAAGTATACGATTACAAAGGAAGTCAATTACATTGAAATATAGCTGTAAAAATATTTAAAAAGTCGATTTGTATGATATAGTAATAGATATGCTGTGCTGTGCTTAGTCGTGTCTGACTCTTGCGACCCCATAGACTGTAGCCTGCCAGTCTCTGTCCATGGGAGTCTCCAGGTAAGAATATTGGAGTGAGTTGCCATTTCCTTTTCCAGGGGATCTTCCCAACCCAAGAATTGAACCTGGGTCTCCTGCACTGCAGGCAGATTCTTTACCAATTGAGCTATGAGTCAGATGTCCAATATATGTGCTTTCTTAAAGACTAAATAAGATCAAGCAGCAAAGTGAATACTGTAGTTTTCCAGGAGTGATGAGCATCTGTGTATTTTGGGATATCTATAACAACTGACATGTGATGTAAAGGTGACTGATTTCTATTGGTGGCAAAGTCTGGCAAATACTACTGAAGCATTTCCCAAACATATTTGACAATAGAACACTTGGGGAAGGGGGTACTTATTAACATGGCATAGATTCAGAAATGTTAGTTTAGTCTCTCCCTGCCTTTCAGTATGAGCCATTGAATGTTCCATCCTGGCAAAAGGAAACTGGCATTTGGAGAAAACTTTTAAAGTTCACTTCTGCCATTTAACAAGTTGCCAAGTGGATAAAGAACCAGCCGATGAGATGACTAAGGTGTAGTGGACATGTTTCTATTAGCTGAGCTTGCTATTGTTGTTGTTTAGTATGTCCAACTCTTTTGTGACCCCATGGACTGTAGCCTGCCAGGGCCCCTCGTCCATGGGATTTCCCAGGCAAGAATAATGGAGTGGGTTGCCATTTCCTCCTCCAGGGGATCTTCCCCACCCAGGGATCTAACTCACGTCTCCTGCATTGCAGGTGGATTCTTCACCACTGAGCCACCAGGGATGCCCCTATTACTCTGAGGTTTATCCTTATTACCACTAGCCCTACCCTCACTGCTGTAGAAATCCATCACTCCACTGATAAAGACAAAAAGTTCAGATTCTGGTCATTAACTTAGGGAGCATTGCCTCAGATTCCTGGTGTGGCTTCACTAACCTCAAGAGTTTATAAAGACTTCATTTCTGTCATTACTACACTATGAGAAAGTATGTGCAAATTATGATGGGATGGGATAGCATTCATTTTGCATTTATCCAGTGCTAAGTTGTTTCCTTTGCATTTGACATTTATTATTTAACCCTCAAAGCAATTCTCTGAGACAGATTATATTATTGTATAAGGAAAGAAACTGGAGCTCAGAGAGTTTATTTACCCCAAATTATACAGCAAATCTTAAATGGAAAAGCTAAAATTCAAACCTGATGTTCTCTAGTTCCAAAGTCCATTATAATATTACACTTCCCTATGGAATAGCTACCACACAGATTAGACTTGGATTTCCCATTGTCAAGTTGGCACACACGTTTTTGTCAAGAGATCTTTAACACAACCCTTTGGTATGGCTGAGAATCTCAACATCAGTGGCCACAGATGCTGCTTTAGAATTACATTGAATCTTTGCTAGCTAATGAAAGATGTTCAAACCACTGATTGTCCCCTATCCTTTTGGAAACCCCGTTTTCACAATCATAATATGAAGAAAGTGCTACTGCTTAAAGTGGGGGAGGATCAAATAAATTAATCATTTAATTTAACTTTGTTGAGTTCACCATGATGAGCATTCTACATTCCCATAGCTGACTTCTTGCAATGATCTTTCTAGGCAGAGATTATTAGTATTCCTATTTTAAAGATAAGGAAACTGAGGCAGCCGTTAATTCCTTGAGTGAAGTTGCTCAGTCGTGTCCGACTCTTTGCGACCCCATGGACTGTAGCCCACCAGGCTCCTCAGTCCGTGGAATTTTCCAGGTAAGAGTACTGGAGTGGGTTGCCATTTCCTTCTCCAGGGAATCTTCCTAACCCAGGGATTGAACCCGGGTCTCCCACACTGCAGGCAGATGCTTTACCATCTGAGCCAATATCCTAAATTAGCAGAGTCAAAAAGTGGTTAAGCTTGACTAAACCCATGTCTGTCTAATTCCAAACCCTTTCTTTTACTCAGTAAACTAATCTGTAAGTCCCTACACAATCTTAGTTGTTCTTATTATAATTGTTGTCATGTTTAAAACACTAACAAGAGAGAAATAAGTATATATTGCCCAGAAATAAGTATATAGTCATTGAGAAAGACTACTCCATGGAATATTTCACCTGCACATTCTTCCTTCCACTTACTTTGGTTTATGAACCCCATGGATGATGTCTGACGCTTTTCTTAACTTGTTTAGGGCAGTTCCAAGATAGTTGACTTCTGAGAGTTATTGAGTAAGAAACATTATAAATTGTTTAGATTAGGATTTAGTATGTTTAGAAGCCTTTTCATAAATTTGCCTTTTCAAACTGTTACTGGCTATAGCACTGCAGATGCTGTGATGAGGAATGCCTTCTCCAAAAACCCAGTGGATGACAAACTTCCAAAGCTAACATGGTGTTTACAGAGATGGAGAAGAAGGGGATTGACAAGCACAATCCTAAACGTAATTACAAGGCTTATAGTCCCTGCTGGGGACTAAAATGTTTATTGGCTTTTCTTGTGCAATTTAACGTTCTTCCTCCCAAAGCCCTACTCCAAACTTGGAACTTCTCTGGAATTAGCATCTCGTTTGGGAGAATGCCAAGTATTGGTGTCTGGGTCCTTTGCATCTTTGCACCAACTCAGAACTCAGAATAGCAACTCTAGAAGCTAAGCTGGGGGTAGTCTGGGTAAAGGAGTTAAATATCCACTTGGGCATCTTCCTAATAAATTTCATCCATCTTCCTTCTGGAAGACAACTCTTAGAAAGATGTGGTCTTTAATGAGGGAGTGGATGCAAACTGGTAAGTCCAAGAGAGTACAAGTCAGTGGTCTTTGCAGAGTTGCCAAAGTCATAAACAGAATCAGGGACCTGGAGGCTATGGAAAAACCTCATCCCACTGCCACTGTGATCTATGCAAGGAAGGATGGCCTGAACTCAGAATGCATTTGATATGTCCCAGAGCTAAGAAACCAGCCCAGGGGGAAAGGATGATATTAAAGGACATTTTGGTGTGTGAAAAAGTCTACCTAAAACCTCATCAGAGATAACTATGTAGTATCAAATATAGAAGAGTATGACTCCTTACCTTGGCTCAAGGCTCTAAATTTAGGGGAAATAATTACATGAGTTCCAAGTTTAGTTTACCAAAGATATACAGTTCCTGTAAGCAGCTGAAATTTATATGGAAAAAAAGTACCTTAAAGATGATCTAGTTCACAAATTTCCTTAGTACACTAAAATCACCTGAATTATGTATTCCTTTGAGCTAAAGTCTGAATGTGCCTCTAGACTTGGCAACCACGGCTTATAGCCCGCTGTCCCGGCCTCATTGATCAGGTGACTGAGATGCACAATAGTTAAAACTGTTCCGCTTATTCAGTAAATATTTCTATGAAACTGATAGTATTTATGTGAACAAGCTTGGGCTGGTGAAGTGACTTTCCAGGTCACATGACCAGAGAGTGATAGAGTTTAAACAAGAACCCAAATTCTCTTGACTATTGAAGGACTTACAATCATATCATATGATACTTCTTCTATTTTCTAATAATCAAAACATAAAACAATAAATAGCCTGAGCAAGGTTTTAATTATCTTGATTTTTCAAAATATCTTGATTTTTGTGTATATACCTTAATTTCTTAAATATAAACATAATTAACAAAATGTTAATAACATTCCAATAAGACATTGCTAATTTCAAATTGTTGGGACAAAACTAATTATAATACTTTAAGTTTCTTCAATACTCCATTGATCCTACTGGTGGCTCAGACGGTAAAGAATCAGTCTGCAATGCAAGATACCCATGTTCGATGTCCGGGTCAGGAGGATCCCCTAGAGAAGAGAAGGCAACCCACTTTAGTGTTCTTGCATGGAGAATTCCATGGACAGAAGAGCCTGGCAGGCTTCAGTCCATGGTTTGCAAAAAGTCGGACATGACTGAATGAGTAACTTTCACTTTCAGGACAAAACTAATTATAGTATTTTAAATTTCTTCAATACTCCGTAGTTACTTTATGATTATTGAGACACTAAGACAAGATGAATTGAAACCTCAAGTTTTCATTGATTCTTATATTATTCCCAGTGTTTTCAGTTGGTTCTAGATTTTTATCTGAGGTTTGGCAACATCTTTATTTATTTATTCTTGTAGCATACTCCCCGCTTACCCTAGGAAAACAAAGCAAAAAAAAAATTGATTTATTTTTCTTAAAACAACAAAAAAATAAGGAAAAAATTCTAAAATTCCTTAAAATCCTTTTTCTTAAAAACACTAGGAAATTTTTACTAATTTAAACTTAAAAATTTTTAACCCATATCATTTTCCAAAGAAATATTCTTTGAGACTGTTTCTTTGTACTTCATATGATATTTATACATGTAATTCTGTTTTTAATATTAATTTTATTATTAAATACTGTCCTGAAGTTGTGCTCTTATCAATTCATTGAAGGGTAAATTAGACACTTTATAAATTTTTCCTAGGAATGGAGGGCAAAATCATATCAATAAATAACAATTTGACTTATCAAAAACACAGTAACAAAAAGTAAAATTAGAAAAAAATGTTAATTAGTCAAGCAAATAGTCAAAAATATGTCAAACTGACATATTTTCTGAGATAAATTGGCATCATGTATGTTAGCATGATTCTTTTTTATAGAATTCAACTTATTTTTACTCACTTTAATTAGTTTTTGTGTGCAGATAAAATGAAAGGCAATGGAAATTTGGCTTGCAAAGTAGTTCTAAGATGATCTACATCCACAATCTGGTTGTAATACCATAAAAATATGTTTATTATGTGAGAATGGCAATTCAAGTTAGCATTCATCATAGACATAAAGCAATGAGCAATGCAAGTTAACTTCAGTTATTTATCCTGGGAACTTTTTTTTTTTTTGCTAAAAAGGCCAGAATGCATGATAGCATTGGCTCATTCTTCCCAAAGCCTCCTGGAAAACATGTTTCTGAAATAAAAGCTTCTCAATGCTAAAAATTTTACTGCATTTGGGAGAAGCATAAAATTTGATAATAAAGAGTTGGGTCTTCATTTTTCTAATTCAGTATGGAGTCTGTTTTGAGGAAAATTAACTGTGGGCTGAATTTGCATCCTAGAAATATATTTAATTTGTGTCATAGACTCAAAATCTGACTTCCAAAACTGGGCATCTGTTTCCCCCACCTCTTATATATCACCCCCTCTCCCAGGTCATGACCTCAGTCCAAGCAGAGAAAAATAAATTTCCCTGAGGATATATGTAACCATAACTAAAATGACAATAATAATAATAATGAAGAGATCTTGGAATTTAAATGTGTGGCTCTGCTTTTCCCCATTCATTTCCCACTCTACCCCATCTCTTTGTCCTCATGTTTTATGAGCTATTATATTTGTCTTATCCATCTGTATCACCGTCACTTTTTCTGAGGTTTAGCGAGACTTGGCACTTCTTGGTACCCTTCTTGGTACACTAAAGTTTTAGAAGCAAATGCTCTCAGTTTAAATCTTTTGGTCACAGAGTGCCTTGACAGTTTCTCCAAATGATGTTAGGAATGGGAAGTAAATGTTCCCCATTTCTACTCAGTTTCTTTTTAGAGTATTTGGCTTAATTTCTTTTGGGGATTGCTGGATTGATTTTGAAGTTACCGTTGAATTCCTTCAACATGGCCTAAACAGACAACCAGGAGTAGTGGGGATGATATTTATGCTAATCTCATGCTCTTCAACTGGGCTATCAAGAATTAGAAGGCCCAAAATAGTTGGTCACATTGGATTGTGAGATCATAACAGAGGTATTCTTGACAAGTGAAATCATCAGTTAAACTTGATTCTAGCAATCATGTAGGTTAGCTTGATTCTCTTTTATGGACTTCAACTTAGTTTTACTGTATTCTAATTAGGTTTGTAATGCAGATGAAATGAAAAGACATGGTTCAGTTTAGGAGAAAGTTCAAAGTTCAAAAGTCATGTAGTGTTTTGTAGACCTTACGTTCTGAGAGAAATTACTTGAGACTATGAAAGTACTATCCTAATTTACCAGATAAGGTCTACAACTTGGGACATTAAGTGAACAGAAAAATTACTTGTTCTTAAACAATTTTGCTGAGAATAAATAAAAACAAAATGTCCTATTAAAGATCTGTTTCTTTTGAAAAATGTTTCATCTGAAAACTAAGGATAGACTATATAGCTTTGACATAAAGGCTCATCTTTTTCTGAAACAACCGCTTCTGTCTCCAAGTTGCAAGGGAAGGATTCATCAATCTGATTGAATCTTCCCTTTAGTTTTTCCCAACAGCTGTGTTCATATAATTCATTACTCCCATGTTTCCTGAGCCCTGGATAATATCACAGACATGTCTAATACAGGCCTCTACATTTTCAGAAGAGTATGGAAATCTTGGAGGAGGTCCAGGGTAGACCAAGGAACATGATTAATGGATTGGAAGTTGGAGTTTATGAAGAAAGATTGTGAGATCTGATTTCTTGCTATGAGAAAAGCTGAGGGGTGACTTAATAACACAAGATGGTTAGGAAGCAGCTGGTCTCTATCTTCACTAAGGTTGGATAAAATGAAATAAAATATAAATTGCAACAAGAACAAAAATATGTTACAAGTGGGAACTTCCAAGCACTATGATGACTGGATTCTTAGAGAAGTCGTCGGAGGAAGTATGTGTAGTCTATTTTCCTGGTCTGTTGTGATAGGCCTATGAGTAGTGAGGAAGAGGAGATAATCTTGAAAGATCCCTTCTGGATCTATCTTTTTATAAGTCTGCATGTGTACATGCTAAATTGCTTCAGTGGTGTCTGATTTTGTGTGACTCTATGGACTGTAGCCTGCCAGACTCCTCTGTCCATGGGATTCTCCAGGAAAGAATACTGGAGCCAGTTACCATGCCCTCCTCCAGGGGATTTTCCCAACCTAGGGTTCAAACCCTTGTGTCTCCTGCATTGGCAGGTGGGTTCTTTACCATTAGTGCCACCTGGGGAGCCCATTTTATAAGTCTACCTAATCATATTTAGAAAAATTATTTTCCCGATCTATGTCTCATTTTCTCCCTATCACTAACTCTACCCTAATTTCTTATCCTTTGTCTGCCTTCTGTAAAACACTGCTAACCAAAGATGGCTAGGGCACTGATCAACCCTGAGGGGCCCTCCCCAGCTGCTAGCTTCCCTTTCAGCTTTGGGAGCAGGTTTCTTGTCCATCACTACTACTCTTTGACCACTAGGATCATGCTGATGGTCATCTTTCTACACAGTAAACCCAAGGCAAGGGAAAACAAAACTAAATAAAGCATAATTTCCTACTTTTAACTAACTCATATGTGGCCCAATGGATTAAAACACAAACCTTAGGTGTAGGATTTGAGCAGCTGAAGGGCTAAGATGTGTTTTACTCATTTGCATGGATGCTAGTCCATAGAGCATTGTCTGGCAGGAGGTGCTCAGCAAGTTTTCATCAGTTGAATGAATGGAACTATGAAGCAAAGGTAGTAAACTGAAGTTAAGACAATCAAGAGTCTCAGAAGTTTCTAAATGATTCTGTATGTGACACAAATCTAAAACCTAACCCTTGCATGGGTACCACTGGGGACTTTATTCCTACCACATCTGGGTTACCCAGAAGATTTTGACAAGAGTGCTTGAGTCCTTCCTCCCCAAAAATATTCACCATAGACACTGTGTAGATTCAGAATCATGGAAAAATAGGCCAAATTCTTGGTGTGATTTTTAAAATATGACTTTAGGAAGTTCAGTAATTATTTTTTCTAAATTATCTTTTTGCATACATTGCTAACTTTCTCCATAAAGAATATAAAATTTAGCAGTAGGAAATCTCTCACTCCCATCATCACACAACCTAAATAGTTGGGTTTCAAAAATAAGCTAACCTGCTCCTTGCAACCTGATTCAATGTCCTAAAATGCTTTAGTTTAAACTTACTAAGGTTCTTCCTGGCTCTTCTCCCTGCAAAACCAGCAAACCATCAGCTACCATTGTCAGTCCTAACTTTGGTCCTAAAGCCCACAGTCAGGTCCCTTCTGACTATCCTTGTAGAAACATTTTAACAAGTAAACCACTTTATTGCTCACTATTGGTTTTTAAATGTTCTGGGGGAAAATCTGGTAACTTGGAGGGCTACAAGTTGATGACTCTCATATGTTTGGGAGTTAGTTGTTTCATAATGGTTTTTATGCTTTTTTTTTGTTTGTTTGATCCAGCTAAATATTATTCCCAGATGGGATCAGGTTTTGACCTTTTTGCGCTACTCTCCTACTTTTGGCGCTTCTAACATTTTCTTACTGTGTTTTTCTTTTGTTCATCACTAATGGCCATGCCTGGTTACATAATTTCTGTAACAGGTGTTGACCCATTTGGATGTATTTCAGTATGGCACACAGTTATGGTTCATGAAAAGCTTACCAGTAAGAAGTACACCTCATATTAAGGTACCATCTAATGAATAGGGATATTATTTCTCCTGTAAGATTATTCTTAGGACGGCCTTGCTCAATAATTTGTAGGATTGAGTGACAGTTTCTCACTGGATTGACCCTTTGAAACCATACATCATGAATTTGAAAACATCTTTGCCATTCTGCTCAGCAGGAGAGTTTTCTGTTTACTTATTATTTCCATTATGCCAATTTTCAGCAGTTTTTGAGGTCAGTTGATTTGATCCTAGACATTTTTTTTTTTTTTGCAAGGAAGACTGAAGACAGGGGTAACTAGGAAACTTAAGTAAACATAATTAAGCATAAAATGCTTATAGTGATAGTAGAATTGACCTCAGCCAATTAAAATTATTAATAGAAAAAATATGTCAATGTCACATCTGAGCTTACTGCCTCTGCTCCCACTTGGGTAATGAGGATTAGTTCATATTTCCTGACAAGAATAGATGGGAATTTCTCCCTGACCTTTGTCCTTCTAGAATATCGTGTTAGAAGGATTGATTAGATCCAACCAAAAATAGAGATTTTGATTAATTCAAAATTAATTTTGTAGGTCCCACAAAAGTAGAATCGAGAGCATTTTCTTTTCAAGCAGTGAAAATTTTTCCCATTTTGGTGACTGAGAAAATATTCAGATTACAAACTTGGAATCTTTGCTCCCACAGCAATCATGTCAGAGACCAATCTTTAAAAATAATCAGAAATACGTGCTTATATTTTCAGTATCACCCTTGATCACAATAGAAAAATGATTTTTGTAAAGCATTTGATCTTAGACCTCTAACACTATCTCTATATGCCACCTGAATTAACCAAATAAAAAAATTATTCAGAATTCCAATCAAGACACTGGTACAACTTTATCTTGGCATCATTGTTTTTAATGTAAGATGTATTTTTAAGGCAAATAGGCAAGCATTTAAGTCTGTGTTTTTATTGTTTGGGTAACACCATTATCACAAATCAGAAAGTTGGGAAATGCTCATAAGTGTCCAGAGGTCTGATTCATCAGAAGGTTTATCTGAATTGGCATTTGATCCTCTTTTATTTCTAAATATTCTTGCCATTTCTGGCTCGTCTGTCTTTTCTTCAGTAAAACTGCACCACACACTGGAAAGTAAGGATATATCCATCTGTATAACATCGAGGGAGAGTAGGAATAAGAAGATTGGCTATACATACAACCAGAGTCTCAGAAATAAGAACACTCCTTCCTTCAGCTGAAATGCTGACGTGGCAATGTGAATTTAGCAGGTAGATTTGCCATAACTTTTCATTTAGCAGCATTGAGAATGCTCAGATTCTTGATATTCACTGGTTAGGTATTTCTCCAGAAGGAACGCAATTACAAAGGAGCTTAAAAACCTGGGAAAATAACTCATTTTCAAGCAAATTTAAAGTTGGAAAGTAAGCACTGGTTTGAAGTCATCATAAAGTCATATATATATATATATATATATATATATA